>NC_138374.1:2639557-2666904 GCF_054177405.1 Leptonychotes weddellii
GGAATGCCACTGATTTCTGTGCATTGATTTTATATCCTGCCACTTGACTGAATTCCTGCATGAGTTCTAGCAGTTTTGGGGTGGAGTCTTTTGGGTTTTCCACATAAAGTATCATATCATCTGCAAAGAGTGAGAGTTTGACTTCTTTGCTGATTCAGATGCCTTTTATTTCTTTTTGCTGTCTGATTGCTGTGGCTAGGACTTCTAATACTATGTTGAATAGCAGTTCCCACCTTTGTTCTTAAACACACCCCTGACCTTCCCCTGCTGTTCCCGCCCCCCTGCCCCGGCTCAAAACCACATGCACAGTTAGGGGCTGGGCTGGACTCCCCATGGCGGGAGGAGCTGCTCGTGATTTCGGACACCTGACCATCTTCCCGGCACCTTGACCCTCACATCTGCCACCCCCTCTCTGGCTGTTGATCCGCACCTTTCCCAGCGTTGGCCTCAGAGGGCCTTGAGCCCCATTTCTACGTCTGCTGCCCCCCAAAAAGCAGTGTGGCAGCCCTAGGGTTGAAAGTACATTTTCACCAGCTTTCTTTCCCACTTAATTTAAGTGCAGTGTTGTTAGCTTGTTCTAATCAATAAATGGGCATCGGAAGGTTTACAAACTAGGTAATACCATAGCAAGGGCAACAACTTCTATACGGCCTCATTGCCAATGCGGGAGAACCGTGAGAGCCACCAACCAGAAGCTGTAAATACCATTCCTTGCTCTAACTATTGGCCTCTCTTTAGATTCGATTTTTTTTTCAAGTGCAGGGAAGAGTATCAGCAGGAACCTGGTGAACACACAGAGCCGCCTCCTGCTGTGGACATGAAGGGGAGGCCAAGGAAAAGCCCCGTCTCTGCTGCACGCACTGCAGAGCTCAGGCTCAGGCTCAGGCTCAGGCTGGACTCGGGACTTACAGGTGCACACGTGACGATCACCCAAACCGGCCACAGGACCCTGACAGGAGGAGGGCTCGGTGCCTCCTTTCCTGGGGAGGCAGCGGCCCGGGGTGAGCGGCAGCCGGGCGGGCAGAAGACCTGTGCCCAGTGAAGCCTGGGGGGTGGGGGCCAAGCGGGGCTGGCATGATTAGCCCTGGCTTGGCTCTCTGAGAGGGAGTTTTAATGTTAAAGGGCCGTCTCTGGTGAGGACCTGAGGTAATGATGCTGTTCACTTCCTCGTGGTCCAACCGCCTTCCGGGACTCCCACAGCTTCCCCTGGAAGCACATGGCATGGTGGGACTGTCTTCCAGGACACAGGGTGGGGGCAGGGGGGAAATTCATTCATCCACCCTGGAAGGGCCTTTCCCGTAACTCTGGCAGGGCTTTCAGGAGGGGCCCTTTGGAAAGAGGGTGTTCAACAGAGATACACAAATACGAGAATCCTTTCTGAGGCTTTGGAATACTCGCCAGCAGTGTTAACAAATGCAGATCTTACTACTGTCATGCAACCGGATTCATAGCTATAAGCTAATAGCTGTGACGGAGGAATTATTAAAGTGTTACACATTTCATTTAAAAGGGAACATTGCAGTCACTTTGAAAAGAAAACTCAGAACTCATCTGTTGAAAACCATCATCTGTGAGAAGACAGTGGAAGGAGCAGCTGGGTCCACCGCCGTCTGCACCCACCCACCGGGCTCACAAGGCCACACACACTGCGGGGCTTGCACTGCAGGGCTGCCTCCTGGGGGGCCATCCAGGGAAGAAGCGCCCACCCCAGCCTGGCAGAGCAGGCGCAGAGGCCCAGGCACCCTGCTCCGAGCACCTCGACAGGCAGAGGAGTGGAGAAGGGGAGGAAAGCGTGTGCACACATCCTGAATCTGAAAGCTGGTCTCAGTTTACCTCAGGTCTGGCTTTTTCTGAACTCTGTGAAATTGCGCTTCTGGCAAAGTGCTACTTTTATCTTTTTACCTGCTTTGCCACAGACTACGAAGGCGACATGAACATGCATATTTATACAATGGAGCAACATTACTTTTAATAAGTAAATATAAAGTTAGAAAATATTAACAGGAAAGAACTTCAAACAATATCTCATTATAAAAGAAACATTAAGATTTCAAGGCCAATGGCTTCATTCAGTAACTATTTCTTGGAGAAAAATGAATTCAAAATAATGCTGACCTCTGCAAAGACTTGATGGGGGGGGGGCACCTGACCTCCCTAAAATGCCTCACTGTGCCCAAGACTGCTGTTTCTCCATCAGACTGGTTACAACAAATGGTCCTGTTGATACTTTAATAAAGCAGATTAGCAAAAAGCAAAACCCCCCCTAAACTCTAAAAACAACACACAACAATTTTTTCTTAGAAAATGCCCTCCACCAGAAACACAATCTCACAAGAAAATTAAAGCACATCTTATTCAACACCCACTTTTCTTGTAATCTCCTGAGCAGCACGCTAAACCTCACTCCCAGTAACTGCAGCCTTTTTCCCTCGGAGGAAACCTTTCTGTAGTGGCTCCAGAAAAAGGCGGCCACACACACTTCCAGACCTGTGGTCATGAAAGACAGCTTCACGGCTCCTTGGCCAAAAAACCCAGGCAATTAACTTGTTACTCATCAAACTTGGGAGAATTTCCAAGATAAGAAGTTGAACTATGTGAAATTTCTAGTATTTGTTAAGTTTTTTAACCTAACAAAAACTGTAATTTCACATGGTTTACCTCAGCGCACGTGTGTGACCAGCCTTAAAAAATGAACCAATGGTGAAAAGGGTGCTCATCTCATGGAAGATCCTGAAATGGTGAAGCGGTCTTGCCCACAGACAAGAGGGGCCCACGGAATGCAGTGGGGGCCTGGCCCCTGGGGGCTGCCAGGGCACAGGCCAGTGCCTGAGGACGAGCAGGTTAAGGCGCTGGAGCTCAAGGGTGAGCTCTGTCAGGATTACGTTTTTAGAACAAGTTAAAATAGGCAGACCTGGTCTAAATCTCAGAGGCGAGACCATGCTGAAAACATGATACGCAAAAGCATGTTAAACGTGTCCAAAAATTAAGATGCACAGAAAATAGAATTTATTAAAAAAAACATTTATTCCACATTAAAACGTACCCACGCCTCGCATTGTGTGAAGGTTTATTTCTTTATGTTAATGCAGTGTCTAGAGGTCTCTGAGGCTGCCGGAGGATTTTCCTTGCATGGGACTTGCCCACTCACCAGGATTTCACTGGTGCTACAAGATACAAAGTAGAAACAGAGCAAAGCCAACCACCACTGGATAGAGAGGGGTGTTACCACATCTGGGGGTTAGTGCCAATTAACTCCGTGTTAGCAATTGTATTATAACCATCCACCACCTCCCTTCTTAAACTGTAAAATCCCCACACCTGGTCCCTGCCTGGGAGTAAGTGATTGAGCTAAATTAGAAAAACCTGGCTTGCACATGCTACGGCGTGGGAAACCCTGGCCGGCGGCAACCACTAAGTGTCAGGAGGCGGGGCTGGCCCAGGGGACCCTGTCCCGAGGAGGGTGCTGGAGGCTGTCTCCCCTCAACCTGGCTATAAGGACCTGGCCCCAGTTGGAAGCACCCGCCAGCACTGTGGGTCTCGTCCAACGGGGAAGAGCTTCTAGCTGGGGCTGGATGGCCCCCATCCTTACCCCAGCAGCTGCTTCTGGCGTGTTCTGGTCACCCACGCTGACTATGGGGGCTGGACGAGGAGACGGCCTGGCTCAGGCCCAGCGCCAGGGAGGCAGGGTCAGTGTGGCCAGTCCCAGCCCTCTTCAAACACCGAGGACAGGATTTTATAAGCTCACTTCCCACCTCCCCCTTCGATCATACAGATACCTCCTGCCTTGGTTTTCTAATTTTTCTGTCCTGAAAATCTCAAAACCTTAAATTTCTGCTCACTATTCAATAGCCTGCAAGAGAGGAAAGCCAGTCGCGCAATTCTTTCTTGCTCCTAGCGGCACAGTTCTCTCCAAGTGATGACCGTGGACGGCAGAGTTCAGAGCACCAGGATTCCCAAGCCCCAACTTCAGAAGCAAAGGCACACCTGAGTTCCTCAGCCCGTGCAGCACATGGAGGTCATGCCGAGCTCCCCGCAGCCTCCATGCAGCTGGGCTGGTTCATGCCCCTGGAGAGTGGCGGTGGCCCCATGGGCCCATCCAGGACGTGACATGTGCCCAGCGACATGCTGAGGCCCACTGGAGCTCCCACAGCCCTCCCAGAGGCCGTTCTGAATGACACAGGGGGCTCATAAGGGACCCTGGTCATTATACTTGTACTGTTTCAGTTCATTATGTGCGAAAATGCTCAGGGTTCTTACTATCTGTTCACTTGTCTGACCTTGTTAGTCAACGCAGGTATTAGCTCAACTTTCCAGGAGCTTCTCTAGCCACTGCCCCTGAAAATCCTACTCCACTTTCAAGTTTCTTTTTGCTGAAAATCATAGCAGCTACTAGAATGCCATTAAATATTTAGGATACTCTGTCTTGAAATTCAAGATTGCTTTAAATTTACTTTAAAGATATACTTATTTTAGAGGGAGGGGTGGAGGGGCAGAGGGAGAGAGAGGGAGAATCTCAAGCAGACTCCACATTGAGCGTGGAGCCTAATGTGGGACTCGATCTCACAACCCCGAGATCATGACCTGAGCTGAAACCAAGAGTCAGACGCTCAACCAACTGAGCCACCCAGGCGCCTGTAAATTTACCTTATCTAAAATCTCAGGGTAGTATTTTCCCTTGAGTACATGTGTGAATACATCTATACATATTTGTGTACACATACACATGCATTTATCTTAAAATGAGTATAAAAAAATCACTATGCAAAATAAACCCCTGGTATGTGCCTAGAATAATTTTAGTTGCCATAATTAAGGTCCAAACAAGAACTTAAAAAGAAGCATCTGGGAAAATGTTTTTTGGTGACCACAGACCATGGCCTTAAGCCTGCTACATTTAGGCAGTAAGTTCTCAATCTTGTTTAAGAACACAGTATCTAACTATGGCAAGTTTGAGAAATCAGATTGAAAACTTATCCGAGACGACCCAATGCCGCTACCCACTCTGATGTAAATCTCACCAGCCGAGTTTATGGAAGTGGCTAATTGTCCATATACAAGCCTCATTTTCTGTGCTGTTGGCAAGCAGATAGTTTAAGTTAACAATAAGCTTATTGAAAAATTCACTGCTATTCAGATGTGTTCCTATTTAAACCTTTCAGCCAACAAGAGTCGAGAGTCGATCTGCATGCATCATTTTTACTGCCTTTGCCAAGAATTACGTGACCACGTGCCAAAACTAACACAAGCATTTGGAATGGGTGGAGATCGTGAACTCTTGTCCTTATAGCGTGGCCACATGCTGTCTCTGTTAAGATGATGTAAAAATACCAAGTCAGTAGAGTCGATAAAATGGGCTGTGATGTAAGTGATAGTTAATCAGTCAAGCTCCCTGAGCGAAACCCTATGAAGCGGCGGAGTTACTGACCTCGCTGGAAAATGGGATGGTGAATCGCAGGCAAGGGGAGGCCTGGGAGGACCTCGGGCTCATGGAAATAGGCATCCAGCCAGGCCACGCACTGCACCAGGGGCTCCGTCATTTCCTCTGGACGGCCGAGCAGCTCAGGAAGAGTGGGGGCCTCTGTGGGTCTGCAAAAGTCATAACAGGAGGGTAATAAACCTCAGGCCCTGAGTCCACACAAGTGAAAAGCAGACAAACGTTACTGTGCCCACATGGCAGTTTCCCGGGTACGTGTGCCCACGGCCGCGCAGCGGTGGGCAGGTGCCTTCCAGCCACGTTTCCACCTTTAGCTCTAAGAAACACAGCTCCTCTTTGAAAACAAGAGGTGATTCCAGGAGGAACATCCTAGTACACAGGCTCTGCTACTTGGGGCTCTGAACGTCCGCAGTCCGGTGAAGCAGGATGTGACGCGCTGGGACGGCAAGTGCAGAAGCCAGCCCAGTGAGCGCGTGGCTGCCCCTCTGCAAGGCTAACAGGTGCACGCGAGCCTCTATCGTTCATCTGTAAAATCACATCTCATCAAAAATATCTTCCAGAAATACTACCAAAGTAATCAACCTGCATTTTGATCACCCCGCCCCTCCCACTCAATTGCAACAGAGTAGCATGTTCGGGATTTTCTACAGATTGGGGCTGCATTCTGGGGGATTTCCTTGCAGTTTGCTTTCGGTCCATGGAGTCTCATGCTTCAAGTGTCTAATCTATGTGTAGGTCCTTCCGCGAGGCTAATGTCAGTCACTCAGCTCTGGCTTCTGTTTTTTTTTTTTTTTTCCCAAATTCCCTTGTTCATTCCTTATGGTCACTTCTTCCTTTTATCTCCTTAAGTTTAAACCAACATACTTTAGACTCGATTCAGTTTGTTCCTTGCCCTCAGGGTTTAATTCCTCCATCTGTGGGATCTGGTAGTGGCCTCTCACAGAGCTGACTTACCTTTAGCAGGTGCCGAGTCTCTGGGGATCTGCTCTGCTGGAATGAGGAAACATCCCTGCTTCTGAGCCCTACAGTTTTATGATGGATCCAGTTTTTATTTCAATTTCCTAGAACCCCACACCCACAAAAGCGCTGGCACCAAGTCTGCTTTCTTCAGCTGACTTTCCTTCCTTCCCTTCCAAGGCCCTGGACCAGGTGGTAGGCTTCCTAGCCACTTTCTGGGCCTGGAGGGCAGAGTCTGTCAGGTATTCTCAGATACTGAAGCTTTGGGGTAGGGCAGCTGCAAGCGGCTCTTCCTGAACCCTCCACACCTCACTCTCTGGGTGTTAAGGATGGGTACGCATGCACACCAAACTATAGGCTGCCTGTGTCGCCTCGGACCCACCACCCTGTGAGGGTCTGAGTTGGGAGGCCACCGCTGCTTGGCCATGTGGCCCAGCACGGGGACATCAGGGTGACTGAGGCCCCCAGGAGCATGCACAGGCTGTTGCAGATCCAGAAGCCTGTGCACTGCACAGCACAGAGAATAACTGAAGACCTTGAAGCAGGTCTTACAGAAAGAATCCTGTGCTGGAGTCCAAGTCTCTCAGGCACGGCGTTCTGTGGAAAGGCGAGTCTCCACTGAGGTCCCTGGATCTTTCCAGAAATAAGCTTCCTTGGATGGGATGCACAGAAATGCCCTTTCTACTGTTTTTCTATGGTAGAACAGAAAGTGGATCGGGTGGGGGGGGGAGGGCATTGTTCTAAGCACTTGCACGTGGACAGTGATAAGGAAGGAACAGGAAAGTGACAGGTAAAAGAAACGAGTCCACCAAAGCGTCCAGGCAGAGAGGGACAACAGACACAAGCTGCCCATCCTGCCAACTCACGACCAGACAGAGCAGGCCCAGGCCTCGGCCCAGCTGCCACCTTTGTGAGATCTCTGCGGTGGGAACTCAACGTGGACAGGCCCTTGGTCGGCGTGGACCCCAAAGCAACAGAGGGGCCCCACGGGACATGCTCCTTCCACGGAGCCAGCGGGGCAGAGACATTGCTGGGGGTGCAAATGCATCTCCTCCCTGCCCTGATTTCTCGTTCCATCAGGACATCTAGTCAGGGAAGGAGTCGAATTTCCCATGCCTGGCTTAAACGTTATTCAACTTCAGAGAGAAATTCTAGTCCCTCTGTTCTTGCACTGTTCCATCCGTACTGAATAAATATGCCCTGATGATACTGGAGAATAAAGATGGGGAAGCCTGTCATGTGCTTTGCCATCCCGCGCGCGGGGGTGGAGGGAGAGGGGGTGGTGTGCTAGGTGAGACAGGGCTCCCTTCCCATGAAGCAAGGCCAAGGCCGCCCGGCTGTGCAGGCAGCAATCTGCACGTGATGTCTGCCCAAATAGGACATGAAGAGAGCTAAGGTGCCGATGTCCCCATCCTCAGCCCATGGGAGATCGCCCTCCCGAGGAGGCAGGAGAGGGACAGGGACTGCCTTGAGAGCCCACGCTGACCCACACGCACCCTGCAGCAGGCTACTGATGGTTATCAGAGCTTGCGGGCTGTGCTTGGCCGTCATGCAGATGGTGAATGTGCCTCCCTGGGCCAAGGGATACACACCACAGGAGACGGGGCATCTTAAACCGAGCGGCGGGGGCTTCAGTACCCACTAGCGACCCGCTTTGCTCCAAGACTTACAGCTCCCTCCTCAGAGGCCCCTGAGTAGAATAGGGGCGTCTGGGTTTCGGAGGCACTGACCAGGCCGGTAGCCACGTCCTCCACGTGGCTAAGGGACTAGAACGGGAGCTATGTCCCTACTTGCATTTCCCACTCTTAAAAGGATATTTGAAGAATTTTTATAGTAGTAAAATTCATCTTAAATTGATTTTTTATGCTTGTGCTAAAGATCTCAACCTCTGATTTACTCTGTAGGCCTCCTTTTTAACTCTTTCTCTATTGGCATTAGGTAACTATTCATGGGTGAAATGTAATTAAACAGCTTTGCTTCTGAAGCAAGGATTTATGATACTACATTTAAAATGAATGGCATTAAACACACACATAAAACCAGATTTTTAAAGCCATGACACAAATTTCCATTTCTACAATAAAACGAAATTTATCCTCTGCCCTGCCCTCTCCTCCAGCCTCGCTTCGCACGCCCCAGCGCGAGCCGCGGTCTGACAGCAGCACGGCCCCGCCAGTGACTGCGCTTATTACCGAGGAGTCTCTGCAGGCTTCCCTACCGACCGGCCCCGAAGCCCCAGTGATTACAGGCTCCGCGGCCCACGCTCCCTTAAGCCCCCATCCCAGCCCTCCCGGGGAGCCTGCCGCTCAGCCAGCATGGAGACGCGCACGCCCGTCTGCGGGCCAGTGCCAGGCGCGGGAGCCCAGAGCCGGCAGCTGGCTGGCCGGCCCACAGGGCACACGAGGGCAGGCCCTGTCCTGCTGTCAGCCGGGACCGTGCGGTAAGGGGCACATCAGAGTCGCTCCGCCTGAGACCTTCTCCCAGGATGCCACTCGTCATCAGTAAGAGTCACCCTAGGCCAATCCCGGGACAATGGAAGCCCCCGCCTTTTGTTAAACCTGGCAAGAGAGGGCTGGCTAGCGGCTGACCAATGAATTTGGCTTTGCTGAGCTTTTCCACACAGGAGAGTAGAGAGCACTGGGCACACCGCAATAGAGCAAACACGAAATGCGATGTGGTTTGGTTTAAGGGTTTCTTCAAGAAACATGCAATTGCTGGCAATCCCCGACAACGGCCTCCAGGGGAAGCCCCGGGAACGCCGGTGTGATCGAAAGCCCCGAGTGATGTTCCCCTGCAGTCGTGACCCCGTCCCTTCCGGAGCTTGGAGAAAGAATGTTCCGGTGAACTGTTTCAGATGTCAGCTTTGTCTTTCAGCTCAAATCAGGACGCAGGAGAGTGGGGGAGTGCTCCAGAACAGACTTCTGAAACGTCTTTAGTGATGCAGGGATGCCTTACGCGCATACACGGAGCAGAACCCACTCACGGCGTTACACACACGAGCCTAGATGGCACTCACGGGAAAGCTGTCCTTCCTACCTGCAACACGGCCTGCTGTCTCCACACACGGATTTCGGTTAGGAGGTGAGGGGACAGAGGCAGCACCACACCAGCTGCAGAGGAGGACAAGGGGAGGGACCCAAGTTTAAAGGGACAAGGTTCCGAGCCGTCCATCTGCCGCATGGGAAGCCACTGGGTGTGCCGCCCCAGCCAGCGGGTGAGATCTGTTAAATTAGACATGATTGTGCATTTATTGCACAGGGCTCAGGCTAGTGGCAGCTGCAGAACCAGGAGCCCACTGGGCAAAGCGAGCCAGGCCGGCCAGCCCACCAGAAAGCCGCGCCCAGGGTCTGCAACAGCATCAAGGGCTGGCGTGACATGAGGAAACCTGGAAGAACATTCCTGACCCCACGTCCTCCAGGGTCTTCCCAAAGCTACGAATTTGCTCAATACCTTAAAACTCAGTTTGGCAGGAGATTTGGGTATTTGGGTTTGGGGGCACCTCAAGACTTTGTTGGTAGTAAAGAATCACTAAATCTTCATTTCTGAATGAATTCTACTTCCCAAAGACATTAAAATGTCATGTACTTGGCTTAAATCCCATTTGATGTAAGAAAACAGGCCAAAAGTTCTAAGCTTCTCACATCTGATTAGCAGCATTAGCTACACCCAGGGGGCAGACATTCAAAAACCTCTCTTGTTTTACCCCAGTACTTTTCCAATATTTCTGTCTTCCTGGGATAAAATTGAGTTTTACGGTTTGGGAACATGAACGGGTGATGCTAGAGGCTCACCCACGCAGAGCTACAACCTTAGGAAAGAGTTCCAAAGACACGTATTCTCTGGAGTTCACCTGGAATCTGGCAGCGAGTTGACCCAGGCTGTGTCCTTTAACAAGGCCGGGCGATCGGTCTGCGGGAAAACACACAGATAGCAGGGTACAGCCTGTAGTGGATGGAAGAGTCCAGAGCCTTAGCCACATACAGCATTTTGGACACCCTTACAATGAGAAACATTTCCCAAGCTGAGCTGGATAAGCAAGTCTCCCCTTCTCTGGCTCTAGGACACAGTGTGGACTCCAGAGCAGAGCACCAGACCCCATAGCCTCAGGAAGGTGCACATTTTCAGCAAAAGTTTAAAATTGCAATAGAGGTGATTTTAAAACATGTGGATACTGCTGCCAAGTATCACTGGCAAATGCACAATTATGTCTAATTTAACAGATCTCTAGCAGAGTCTCTTGTGTTTGTGTCTGATGGATCTGTCCTGCACTTAATGATACCTTCTTGCTAAAGCTCAGATGCTTTTCTTTTTCCAGTGGTAGGATGGAAGACAAGAAATAAATTATGCTACCTACGATCAAAGAAAAAAATCATTTTTTTTTAAATGAAGGGGCTGAATAAAGATTTTAAACTCTTTATTCCAGCTGAGTTTTGTGGCTTGATTCTATTTAAGCCATCATCGAGGACCCGTTATGCCCGCGGCTCATCCACAGACGCACTGACGCAGCGTCTGCAGCACGACGGCGCAGAGAAGGAGGCGGAGGTAAGACGCAGAGGAGGTGCCCGCAACCTTGCACTCGGCCTCTCAGCGCCGTGTTCCCGACGCCCGCCCCGATGCCGGCTCTCACAGGCCGTCTGATGAACGGACACGCCCAGCGGCAGCTCTGTGACCCCGCCTGCCGGCTAGCAGCTCACAGCAATACGACCGCGCGGGTGTGATGGGATCTGTGCAGGCACCTGAACTTCTAGACCAGGGAAGACAGGGGAAGGAGGAAAGCAGAGTGCTGATGCAGGTACTGAGAAACATCGGCCTCCAGCAGCAGCACCGAGTCAGAGATGAACAAAGGCCTCCGGACCGGGGCTCATCGAGCAACAGGGCTGGAGCCTCCCGAGGCTCAGGGCGGCAGCGGGCGGTGTGACGGTGCGTCCGGTGCCGTCCCAACGACATGCATGTCAGTGCGTGGGTTTCCCATGCTGCCCTGGGCGTGCTCTGCAGTCAACTGAGAAGGCGAAGGGAGTACCAGCAACATACTGACGTTTACACAACAGCAGGCGCGATCCTGCACGTGTGCACCTGAAGGGAGAGAGGGGCTGCCATGACTCCTAACACGTGGGTTTACGGACTGACCTTCACGTGCTGGGCTCTGGGGTCTGTTTTCACAGGTCCATCTCTGTGAAACAAAGAGACTTTGCTACCATTTGACGGAGGGAAATTAGTAGCGAAGCGAACCCACGCCTGGTCCAGACAGAAGTCCTGGGGACGGCTTCGCGGGGAAGGTGGTACTTCCAGCCGTCCCTGCAGGAGGCCTAGCTGGAGCTCTGACAGGTGTTCTGCACACCCTCGCTGAGCTTTTACAGTGTGGATCAGAACAAAGATGGACATAAATTCTGCTCCTTGCCTGATACCTTCCACCCCCACAATCACACACCCCCAAAATGGATTCTACATTTATGATCCTATCATAGGCCACCAATGGTTCACGTCCCAAGGTTAACAATAGGAGGAGGAAGCGGCAGTAAAATTTAACTGGGCCCCAATCTACTCACTTTCTGGGTGGTCACAGGTATGTTGCTTAAATTGGATATCAGTTTTTAATGGGCATCCTAAGCCCTCAAAATTTGGGGCTCAAATTAATGTCAGAATCTACACAAGACCACAGAGGAATTTATGATAGTATTTTAAAACCCTCTCCAAACCCGGAAAATGTTATGTAAATTTTCAACTCCTCAATACAAGGTATATGTCATAAGAACTATATACTTTTTTCTTTTTGAAAATGATTCGTAAATACATAAGCAATAAAACATCTTAAAAACACAATTTAAATAGTATACTTGGCAGACTAGAATGCCTTAAAAAAGCCTATTTATTTTCTCTCCTAAATGTTCAAATTGTTAAAAGGAAAACTGTATTTTAGCTGCACTTTAACATATCATTAAAATCTCTACTATTTGACAGATGAAGATAAAAACACCCCAAAACTATAGATGAATTATCAGGTCCCTAATGATTCCAAAACAATTACAGGATGCAGAGCAATCTAGTTAAATTTTATTCAAAAGCTTACTACACTTGTGTTTTCTTTTATTTTTCTATCAAGAAACCCATGAGGCTTAAGCACAATTCATTATGTATGAGACCCCACTTGCGGTGCTTGACTGTTGATTAATAGCAAAGTTTGCTGTATGTACATTTGCAACATTAGATGCATACAATATGCTAACTTATTCTTTCACTGAAACTAATTATTTACAAAAATGACTACTTGAGACTACAATTTATTAAATGCATGCATCCAGTCTCAATTTGGCCCCAAAAGACAGCCTGGAATGAAGATCTTTTACTTGATGTGACAACTTCTAGAAACGCTGTTATTAATATTGTAAATGTGGCAAATAAAGAGTTCAAATAGCCTTATATCTGTGTTGCATTTGTTTTTCACCACTGAAGCAGGGAGCAGAGCAGCTTTCTAACATTTCACACACGAGAGGTAGATTCCTCTTTCCCAGCTTAATTTAGCTTCTTACAAATGAAATGCTTATATATTAGCAACGAAATAGTTTTAAAAAAGAAATAGCTAACATGAAAGAGGAATAAAAAATCCTAATCAAATTGTTACTTAGGTAGATTACAAGCCTGTCAATAAGAATAAATTTAGTTCATTTGTCGAAAAATATCTGTAAAAATACAATTTTTAAGGAGTCTTTTCCACCAGTCTCATCAAATTACTGGTATTCCCATATGGGTACTTTTCCCCCCAAAGGATCTTTGGGGTTAGGTAACTGTGCATTATAGGGTAATTCTCTTCATTCCCAGAAAAGAAGGGACAAATATGAATTGATCCACAAACAAGAATTTTAGAAGCCTCATCTTAACATCCAGATTTCAGAATGGGGCATCTGGTCAACCGCAACATCTCTGAGGCTGACTCTATAACTCATGTGGCCCAAGGCAGCAGCCACCTGCTCTGAGCATCCTCTACAGTCTGGTCTCTCTCTGCTGGGCCAATCCGCAGAGTTGGCCTCTCTACAAGCTGCCCCATTCCAATGCCCTCAAAGACTCTCTGTGCCCTTGCTCTGCTCCACTGAGGGTGTGTGCAGGCTGAGGAGAGACAGACAGGAATGAGACTCCTTCCTTCACATGCCAAGATAAGGGAAATCGATGTTTGTGCCCAAACGACAGAATGATAGTGCAGAAAGTCATTACATACGACTAAATGCTCTGTGCCATTAAATTTTTGCAAGGACACCTAAGGAAAAAGACACAGGTTTCCAACAAGGGCTTGCTCTGAGATAGAAGATTTTAGGGACATAGAGGAACTGAAACATCAGTGAGAGGGCCTTTGCTCCCTAAAACAAACAGGTGTTAGGGGGAAAAGAAAGCACGAGAATGGGAAAACCTCAGGGCCATAGTTAAGATGGGTAAAAGATGATTGGTTTTCTAACATGCAATTTAATATCCCAATTCTCTCAATAACACATTCAAAGTCAGCCAGTCAAGGCAACTGACTTCAGAAGTCCCTGTTGAGAAAATGTCTCAATGTCAGACCTTCATTACACAATATGGCATTTTGGAAAGGAGAGATCCGCTGAATAAAGGTGAGGATCAACTATAGGGAAACAAGTCAAGGTAAACACTTCCATAAAACTTCGCAGGTGCAATTTCCTGAGTGCCTAACATGTGCCAGGTATTTAGTTAAACTGTTCTGTATTTATTCCTCCCCATAACCCCTGAGGGAGATACTATCTCTATGTTCCAGAAGATGAAACGGAGTCCAGAAGTTATGTGACAATAACTTGACCAACGCATAAGGGATGCAACCAGGATTTGAATTAGAGTCTGTCTGATCCAAAGACCTTAATCTCTGGACCACCTCCACGAATCCACAGTATTCTTGATGATCTCTGAAATGGAAACAGTTACTCCTTTAATACAAAGTCCCTATATTTACATGCTCTATTCTTGATAGCATATATCCTATTATCCTATATAGCATATAGCCCTTATAGCATTTGGATTTATTCTCTTACATTTATGTAACTTCTATAAAGTTCCCCTAATCCATAAGACTACATCCAAGGCCCACTGCCCTATCAATTCAAAGACAATGGGATTCTGAGTGTCAGTTCCAGTTTTTTTAATATTCTAGACGCTTCCAAGAAGAGAGACTAGGTGCCCCCTACTATAGGGTCTTAGGTTTGTAGGGAGTGGCCCACTGGGCATTATTGGTCTATACCCTAAGGAAGGCCATGTTTATATTTAAATGCCTCGATGACCACTCCATACATTCCTTTTTAGAAGTAAGAAGTCTAGGCCTTAGGATGTCCCAGGCCCATCATCTTCACCACACTTAGCCCTATGGAAGCAAGTCCCAGAGTGATAAACACCATAGTACTGTTCTACGTGGCTTGGCAAACCAGCAGGCCAGATGTCAGCCCAGGCTGCATGAAGAAGTCAGATGGACGGGCTTCCCGCAAAGGCTGCTCCGGGTACCTGAATGGAGAGCCAGGCACTGTCCCGGAGCTGCTCCCAACTCTGCCTCTCAGCCCTGGGGTCCTATCTGGCACATTACTGATGCTCAGTGCCTGCCTGCGAGCGAAGGCGTGAACAAGATGCAAGGGTTAGTCCTGCCACCATAACATGTGCACGGAGAAACACCTGCATTTCAGATTTCATTTTTCCAATGAATAATTTGCTGAAAACCATTCCCCAGGGGGAGGAAAAACCCACAAAGATTTTCTAAACAGTGAAAGCTACATTTCTCTGCCTTTTCAGATTTCGTAGCAGACAGCCAAATAACAAAGTTTGTTAAAGCCCAGGGACTGGGCATCACTTCCAATTCTGCTTACTTTGATAGGACTCTACAGTCAAAACCTGGAATTGTTTCAGATTTGAAGACACAAAACTAAGTGAGTTTCCTTCATGGCAGCTCCATTCCCCACTCCTGATATAAGGCAATCAACTGCACAATGAGATGAAACGCAGGAAAAATGAAATGAAGCAGCATACTTAGCTCTATCTTCATTCTTTGACTACAGATAAAGGTTGAATTCCAGTGACTACAGACATATTCTATGAAGGCCACTTATGCTGCCCCTCATTTCTCCATTAGGTTTTTTAGTCTTCCAAGAGGCAGCCATTAGATCACCACTGAAAGAGGAAAGAGGTCCTAGTGGGGAGAACTCCCCGCCCCCCACCCCAGGACATGCAGAGGGCACCAGCTGACCCTCTGCAGTCTCTGCCTTTTGATCACTGCTGGGGGAAAACAGACATGAGAAGAAAGCCAGCTCCCAGGAAGCAGGCACACACACGCCCCTCCCACAGTGACTGGGAATTCTGGAATGTGCGGTGAGCAATGTATCCCGGATGCAAAGCACCTGACAGGGACAGTGGGATGTGCCTGAGCTTGGGAAACCACAGCTCCTTCTCGAGGCTCTCACACCTTTCGAACTAACAGGGCTAAAACATACCCACCCTTAATATGGTTGACAAAACTGATCTCCAGACAGCTTCAAGACTACTTTGTTGTGATGCAATTCAGAAAAAAAAATTATTTTGCATCTTAGCAAGGGAATGTGTCTTAATTTAAATGTTAAAATAGTAACTGAATGTTCTGAAGACACTACTTCTTTTCTCTCCAAAGGCACGTCTTCTAGGAGGGCTGACCTCCACAGGGTTTGGTCCCATTAACTTGTGTACTGGGCTCATTAATAAATAATCCTAAATTACCACTTAATTACCTGTCTTGTAAATTGGTTTGTACAATTCTAAATAAATAATAGATTGTTCCCTATTATTAAACACAGTGGAGTTTTTAAAGAAAAGCATAGCTGATGATATAAAAGAACACTGCAGTTTCATCTGGGAACAACTTTCTGTAGCTCACTTTCTCAGAAAGCCTTTGCTCCTATTTATTGTTGCAGCTGGAACATGTTAGCGGGTGAGCATGGCTGAAAACCCTGTATTTAATATCAGACAAGTATATTGACTATACATTAGTGGCCAAAAAAATCTTAAGCAACTATTAAATGGACAGTTAATGTAATTGTATTTTAAAACACTGAGGTCATATTTAATTTTGAATTGAAACTCTTAAAATGCGCTTTCTGGCAAGGATATAGGGTAATAAAACAATGTTAACTACAGAAAAAAAAAAAACCCTAAAACTCACATTATTAAAATAAATCTTTTTTCCAGAGTACTAATATTTGCAAGAAGTAGATTACAAGAAGCAGGAAAGATTTGTACTTCTTCAACAAGTATTGTCACTGGCACTGGAAATCAAGATTTTCAATTTGAAGGGTGATTCACTCTGAACAGCAAGCACAGATGCCATTTCCCGCCCCCTCCTTTCCTTCCCCGAGCTGGCTGCTCCCCCAGCATCCTCTGTCTTCCTTCCAGGGTGCTCAAACTTAGCAACACCCCGAGGTCTTCCAATCAGAAGTCCACCCGTAAAGGACCCAATTTTGCTCAAGAGCAGGAAGTAAAAGTAAACGGGGTTGGGGGAAGTCTAAAAGGATGAACAGAGAGAGGCAGGGTGAAGAAGAGAAAGAAAGGGGTAGAAAATATTTTAGCTGCAAAGCCAGCCAATTAAAATTCCCTTTGGAAGCACCAATTTCTACTCAAAGAAGGTTGGAAAGTCCAATTTTATATGCCTTTTTCTTCCTCTTAAAAAAATCAATACAGCCCTCTGGGAGGCTGTCACACTTGCAGGCAGGCGGGTCTGTGGACCGTAAGCTCCATGCCTGGACCCGGTTCACAGCCCTCCCAGGGGAAGAGAGAAGGGGGTGTCACAGAGTTTTCCAGCAAAAACAGAGCAGCATTTATTTACAGGTGTTCTGACAGCCAGGACAAGGGAAGAGGCCCTGCACGCGAACCCTGGAGTCAGGAGGCAGTACTTCAGAGCGCTAAGCCTTGATTTGACCCCTAAACGCCTCACCCTGAGAGCTTGAGAACAGTAGAGGGGGACAAAGAGGCAGAAGACCCCACTGAAAATCTATCTGGTGGGAGCTTGAAGAGAGAGCATGTCCTTTCTCTGCTGCCCCATGCAGGCTCACCTAATCCCCAAGGTCAGACATGGGACTCTGGGCTGCCTCATTCTGCCAACCACAAATACAACGCAATTGTTAATGCTCTGGAGTCTCTCTCTTCTTCTCTGGTCCCAAATCTCTAGCTCCCTACTCTCAGAACTGGGTCTTATTTCTCAGTACAGATGTGCAACAGCATGCCTACAGAGGCCCCAAGTATGCGCCATTCTGAATTTAAGTCCTTGGCTTAGATTGGAATCTCTGGCCCGAGAATTTTGGGATCCTTTTCTTTTCAAAGGATTCTCAGATACTCAAGAAAACTCTAGTTTGAAACATAGTAACTTGAACTTGTTGTACGAAAACATCTCCCAACTGTGACTCCCAACTGAAGAAGCATTTTACCCTTATAAATGATGAGATGTTTACTCTCCAAGATTTTAATTGCAATGCAAACAAATTTTAAAATCTCACAGAACTCACAGATTCTTGGAAATACAAATCCCTCGTTAAGACTGTGTTCATTAAATGACCATCAATTTTAATATAGACTGCTGTATATTCAGGATGCTATATATGAACCTCATGGTAATGGCAAACCCAAAACCTGTAACAGATGCACAAAATAAAGAGAAAGAAAGCCAAATGTGACAGAAACTCATCAATCACAAAGAAAGAGATCAAGAGAAGAAAGGAACAGAGAAGAACCACAAAAACAAACAGAAAACAATTAACAAAATGGCAATAAGTACATAGCTATCAATAATTACTTTAAATACAAAATGGCCTAAATGTTCCAGTTAAAAGACACGGGGTGGGGGTGGGGGGGGGAGTATAGATTAAAAAAACAAGACCCATCTACATGCTGCCTATAAGAGACTAACCTCACACCTAAATGTACATACAACTGAAAGTGAAGGGATGGAAAACATTTACCATACAAACGGAAGTGAAAAAAAGCCAGGGTAGCAATACTGATATCAGACAATATAGACTTGTTTTTTTTTTTTAAAGATTTTATTTATTTATTTGAGAGAGAGGGAGAATGAGAGACAGAGAGCACGAGAGGGAGGAGGGTCAGAGGGAGAAGCAGACTCCCTGCTGAGCAGGGAGCCCGATGCGGGACTCGATCCCGGGACTCCAGGATCATGACCTGAGCCGAAGGCCAGGCGCCCCAATATAGACTTGTTTTAAAACAAAGATGGTAATGAGACAAAGAAGGGTTTTATATAATGGTAATAGGATCAAACAGGCAGATATAACAATTTTATTATTTTTTTAAAGATTTTATTTATTTATTTGTCAGAGAGAGAGAAAGAGAGAGAGAGAGAGCGTGCGTGCACAAGCAGGGGGAGTGGCAGGCAGAGGGAGAAGCAGGCTCCCCACTGAGCAAGAAGCCCAATGCAGGACTCGATGTCAGGACCCTGGGATCATGACCTGAGCTGAAGGCAGATGCTTAACTGACTGAGCCACCCAGGCGTCCTGATATAACAATTTTAAATATCTACGCATCCAACATTGGAGCACCTAATTACATAAAGCAAATAATAAACTGACAGAGGAAGAAATTGATGATAATACAATAATAAGAGGGGATTTTAACACTCCCACTTATATCAATAGCTAGATCTTCAAATAAAATCAATAAAGCAGCAGCATCTTTAAATGACACACTAGACCAGATGCACATAACAGATATATATGGAATGTTCCAACTAAAAACAACATTCTTTTCAAGTGCACATGGAATATTATCCAGAATAGATCACATGTTAGGCCACAAAACAAGCCTCAATAAATTCAAGAAGACTGAAATCATACCATGTATCTTTTCTAACCACAATGGTATGAAACTAGACATCAATCACAAGAAAAAAAACTGGAAAAAACACAAACATGTGGAGGCTAAACAACATGGTACTAAACAACCAATGGGTCAATAATGAAATCAAAGGAGAAAAAACACACAGAGACAAATGAAAATGAAAACACAACTGTCCAAAATCTTTGGGACATAGCAAAAGGAGGCCTAAGAGGGAAATACATAGTGATATAGGACTGCCTACCTCAAGAAAAAGCTCAAACAACCTGACCTTACAGCCCAAGGAACTAAAAAAAAGAACAAAGCCCAAGGTGGGTAGAAGGAAGGAAACAAGATCAGAGCAGAAAAAAATGACAAAGAGACTAAAATATGGAAAGAAAATGAAACCAAGAAATAGTTCTATGAAAAGATAAAAAGGGATAAACCTTTAGACTCATCAGAGAGAGAAAGGACTCAAATTAAAAAAATCAGAAATGAAAGAGAACTGATACCACAGAGATACAAAGGATTATAAGAGAATATTATGAAAAGTTATATGCTAGCAAACTGGGCAACCTAGAAAAAAATGTATAAACTCCTAGAAACATATAATTTTCCAAAACTAAATCAGTAAGAAATAAAAAATTTGAATAGACCAATTATTACTAATGAAATTGAATTGTTATTTTAAAAACTCTCCCCAAAATAAAAGTCCAGGACCAGATGGATTCACAGGTGAATTTTACCAAATATTTAGAGTCAATACCTACTCTCCTCAAACTATTCCAAAATATAAAAGAGGAAGGAAAGCTTCCAAGTACATTCTATGAGGCCAGTTTTATCCTGATACCAAAACCAGATAAAGATGCCACAAAAAAAGAGAACTATAGGCCAATATCCCTGATGAACATAGATGAAAAAGTCAACAAAATACTAGTAGGCCCCATTCAACAATAAACAGCTGATTCACCATGATCAAGTGGGATTTATTCCAGGGATGCTAGGATGGCTCAATATTTACAAATCAATTAACATGATATACCACATCTACAAAATGAAGGATAAAAATCATACCATCTCAGATGCAGAAAAAAAACTCTCAACAAAATGGGTTTAGAGGGAATATATCTCAACATATTAAAAGCCACCTATGACAAACCCATAGCTAAGATCATATTCAGTGGTTAAAACTGAGAGCTTTTCGGGGCGCCTGGGTGGCTCAGTCGTTAAGCGTCTGCCTTCGGCTCAGGTCATGATCCCGGAGTCCTGGGATCGAGCCCCGCATCGGGCTCCCTGCTCTGCGGAAGCCTGCTTCTCCCTCTCCCACTCCCCCTGCTTGTGTTCCCTCTCTGGCTGTCTTTCTCTCTGTCAAATAAATAAAACCTTTAAAAAAAAAAAAAAAAAAAAACTGAGAGCTTTTCCTCTAAGATCAGGAACAAGACAAGGATGTCCACTCTCACCACTTTTATTCAACATGGTAATGAAAGTCCTAGCAGCAGCAGTCAGACAAGAAATAAGAGGCATCCATGTTGGTAAGGAAGAAGTTAAACTGCCACTATTTGCAGAGGCCATGATACTATGCATAGAAAATCGTAAGACTCCACTGAAAAACTATTAGAATAAACGAATTCAGTAAAGTTGCAGGATACAAAATTAATATAAATTGGCAGTATTTCTATACACTAATAACAAAGTAGCAGAAAGAGAAATTAAAAAAGCAATTTCATTTACAACTATACCAAAAATAAAAAAAATATTGAGGAATGAACTTAACCAAGGAGGTGAAAGACCTGTACTCTGAAAACTATAAAATATTGATGAAAGAAACTGAAGACGACACAAACAAATGGGAATATATTCTATGCCCTTGGAATGGAAGAATATTGTGAAAATGTCCATACTATCAAAAGCAATCTACAGTTCAATGCAATCCTTATCAAAGTATCAACAGCATTTTTCACAGAACTAGAATCCTAAAATTTTGTGGAACCACAAAATGCCCAAAATAGCCAAAACATTCTTGAGAAAAAAGAACAAAGCCGGAGGATCACAACCCCAGATTACAAGATATACTACAAAGTGGTAGTCATCAAAACAGCATGTACTGGCACGAAAACTGACACAGATCACTGGAACAAAACAGAAAACCCAGAAATAAAAACCACAATTATATAGTCAATTAATCTATGACAACAGAGGTAAGAAGATGCAATAGGAAAAAGTCTCTTCAACAAATGATGTTGGGAAAATTGGACAGCAACATGCAAAAGAATGAAGCTGGACCACTTTCTGGCATCATACACAAAAATAAACTCAAAATGGATTAAAGACCTAAATGTGAGACCCGAAACCATTAAAATCCTAGAAGAGAATACAGGCAGTAATTTCTCTGACATTGGCCATAGCAACATCTTTCTAGATACGTCTCTCAAGTCAAGGGAAATAAAAGCAAAAATAAATTATTGGCATTACATCAAAATAAAAAGCTTTCTTTCACACAGTGAAGGAAACCATCAACAAAACAAAAAGGTGACCTACTGAATGGGAAAAGATATTTGCAAATGACATATCCAATAAGGGGTTAATATTCAAAATACACAAAGGACTAATACAACTCAACACTAAAATAATCTGATTAAAAATGGGCAGAAGACCTAAACAGACATTTTTCCAAAGAGGACATACAGATGGCCAACAGACACATGAAAAGATGCTCAACATCACTCATCATCAGGGAAATGTAAATCAAAATCACAATGAGACATCACTTTATACCTGTCAGAATAGCTAGAATCAAAAACACAACAAACCACAAGTGTTGGCGAGGATGAGGAGAAAAGGAACCCTTGTGCACTGTTGGTGGGAATGTAATTGGTGCAGCCACTGTGAAAAACAGTATGGAGGTTCCTCAAAAAATTAAAAATAGAAATATCATATGATCCAGTAATTCCACTACTGGGTATTTACCCCCTCCAAAAAGAGAAACACTAATCTGAAAAGATATATGCACCACCCCATATTGAAACATTATTTACAATAGCCAAGATATGGAAGCCACCTAAATATCCATCCATAGATGAATGGATAAAGAGGATGTGGTATATATGTACAAAGACTATCACTCAGCCATAAAAAAGGAGATCTGCTGTTTGTGTCAACATGGACAGACCTAGAGAGTATGAAGTGAAATAAGTCAGACTGGGAAAGACAAATAACATATGATTTCACTCACAAATGGAGTCTAAAAAACAAATGAATAAACAAAAAGCAGAATCAGACCTATAAATCCAAGAGAATAAACTGATGGTTGCCAGATGGGTGGGGGGTTGGGCAAAATGGGTGAAGGGGAGGCACAGACTTCCAGTTATGGAGTGACTAAGTCCCAGGAATAAAAGGTGTAGAACAAAACAGCGTCCATGGTGTGTGGTGACAGATGGCAACGTACAGACTCGTTGAATCACTATGCTGTACACCTGAAACTAACGTAACGCTGTGTGTCAACTACACTCAAGTAAAAAAATGAAAAATACAGGTCACCTAGTTAAATCTGAATTTCAGATCAACAAAATTTTTCTGTAAAATACTTATATACTAAAAGAATGGTTCGCTGTTTATCAGAAACATAAGTTTAATTGGGCATCCTGTATTCTATCTGGCATCCCCACCCTAATCCCAATAGGATACTAAAAAGGTATTATTTAGTGCTGATAAAAATGGAACAAATAGATTGAAATTACTGCTTCTAACAAGTTGCATCCCCTCTTCTAACAACCTGAGCAAGGTTCTGTAGCTGCTTAGATCATAAGTAATAGGAAACTGTAGTATGACTACAATTTAATGGGAAGAAGTAACAGCCTTATTCTCACCTTAAAAGAAAAAACTGCTATCATGTTAACAACAACTGTATTCACACCTGGTCTGGCTTTCTTACTGTCTCAGGTTTGTCAACGCTTAGGAGACCACATGACAGGCCTAGGTACAAAAATAATCTACCAGAAACTAGAATCCTATAGGCAACTTGGTTTTTCATTGGTGTGTTAATACTGCATTGTGAATACCTATCCATTTTTGTGTACAGACGCCTGGATGTGACCTGCTTCTGAGCTGCCCAGCTTTGCCGGGGAGCCGTGTTCACCCCAGATAATTGATCGCAGTGCCCATCACTGCCCACGCTGGGAATGGTGGATGGGCAGCAACGAGGGAATCTGGGGTCCCCGAAGCTCTCCCGGGAGAGAGGACACACAGTGTGTCCTTCCGGGCCATTTTCATGCACACAAGGGAGTTTCTTCTTCCCCTTAGCTCGGGCCCCCATTCTTGCTGGGCCAGTACCACAGCTGCTGCCTGCAGCACCTCCTCACCAACAGTTATCCAGCATTTAAACCATCACTCAGGCTACACTTGTCCCCACATAGGATTTTCAGTATCTCCCCGGTCCAAACCTGGCCCACAGCTGCTTTTGTAAACCAAGCCTTACTGGGGCCCAACCACACCCGTGTGTTTACGTGCACGACAGGGGCTGAGGAGTGGTGGCAGAGGTGATGGGGCCTGCGAGGTGTTTAGTATGTGGTCCTCTCCGGGTGTCTCCAGATGGTTCCCTGTCACTCCACCTCTAACGCCCCCAGATCAGGTGCTTTTCCAAACCCGAATGTAAGCCGAGTTTAAGTGCCCCTCCTCCAACACCAACCGCATCAGCCGGAGGCGCCTGGAGTAACTAAATGACACGAGTCACAGGGCTGGTGGGGTGGAGAACGCCCTGTGCACTGGGCATCACCCGAGGTGCTTTCTATGCACCAACCACGAGATAGGAGGGGAGAGTCTGGATTCTGGTTTCTTTCAGGAGCTGCCCATCTCTGCTTGACCCCCGCACCAGATCCTGCACGGAGTCCTCCTCCTGATTCTCTCTGCCCCTCCCTGACTACTGACTGAGGTTCTGTGTGGACTCGGCATCAGGCGTCCCTGGGCAGGGGAATGCAAGTGACCAAGAGTCCACTGCCCCTAGGCTCTGCCCGGCCAGCTGCTTGCTCTGAACGGCCACCCGGGGTGCTGGTCATCACCTCCAATTGTATGCCACGTCACACTCACACACAGCTTTCTCCCTAAGGCAGTAACACCTTCTAGCTGCCTACTGCTGTTCATGATGGCACTAAAATTCTCCTACTGACTCAGGTTTGAAAATCCCTGGAAATATGGCTGGGTTGGGCTTTGTGATGTTTCCCATCTCCTTTCCCTTTTGTTGCCCATGCACAGTTCCCACCCATACCCTGCACAACCACCAGAGCCTCGGAACTGTCCTGGACCCACTCCATTCCCTTCCAGAGAACCTGCCCAAACAAGGTAAGTCTTCTGAAAACCCTGCCCGGTCCCAGTCACCATCCTGCTTGCAAGACTTTCCAGACTCCTCCTCATGCACACAGAATCAAATCCAAATTCTGCATCTGGTGTTAGTCAGAGCCCCACCCCCCTCCCCTTCGGTCTGGCCTGGACTCAGGCTCACCCCCGAGGGACCCCGAGCTCCCGCCAAACTGGCCACAGCCCTTTGCCGTCCTGCACTGTGCCTTCCCACCCTGGGACCTGCCCCCTCTCCAGTCTGACCTCAGCCCAGGGAACGGGCCCCACTGATTGGTGCTGTCAGCTCTCCTGTCGTTGCAGCCTCATCTAGACCCCACTTCAGACCACCCCAAGTGCCACGGAGTGTTCTTACCCTCCACCCCACACACTTGGCGCCTGACGGCTTCCCCCAGCACGGCCCATGCGTTCAGGCAGCTCTGTCATTCACAGCAATGGACACTTCACTGCCTTTTATGAAGGGCTCATGATGGTCGGTGAAGTGTTAAGTGAAAATTCGTGACGAGAAAGTGAGGCCAAGAGGTACTACTGAATGTACTCAGAAATGATTTAGGATTTACTTTAGGAATCTACCTAAATAGTCTGACAGATTCTGTTGCCTCACTGTACTCCTGCTAAGAGTTTGCTTTCCATCAACTTCTTCATACGTTCTCTAAAAGGCTTAATACCTGGGCTTCTTTAATGGGTTCAGATACATGCAAACCCAGGGCAAACTTCCACGGGTAGAGGCTGCCTCAACTGCATGTCTGCTTTGATCAAAACTTGAAACATCTAAGAAATAGTTTCCTGAACCAGATCCGCAGAAGAGGATTCCACGGTTCTCAGCTTTGATTCCACCCAGAGCCCAGGATTCAAGAGACCTGCATGGACTCCAGACCTATCTGGATGAGTCCACTACTTTATCACAGAGACTTCATAGTTCTCCGTTTACACACCACACGACCAATCGTGTTAGACACTGTGCAGCTTCAGGTTTACCAAAGTCCATCGTCTCCTCTCCCCGGCCTTGCTGGCCCAGCACAGAAATACCGGGGACCAAGGATCTGAAGTCACACAGCACAAAGCAACCGAGAGCAAACTTGTCAGCTCTCAGCCCGGCTGATCAGAGTGTGACCAAGAGCTCAGCCAAAGATCTCAACTCTTCCAGCAGAAATGGCCCTCTGCCTGGGGTACAATGTCTTCAAAAGAGCTGGCCTAACTACCAGGGAAAATAGGCCAAAAAGAGTACAGAAAAGGGGTGTGTGCCTGTGTTAGCTGACAGATCTGCTCCACCAGGCTTCCTTCCTTAAAACACTTAAAAAAATTAAACAGAAGTCAGACTTGAAAACAAATACTCACAACTCCCAAGCTACTGTCCCCATTTTGGTACCCATGCTCCTCTCACTCCTAGCTTCTGAAAACTGAACATCTTCCTGCTAGTTATTATGTATGTAATTAAAAAAACGAACTCCCATTTCCAGGAACCAAACCAAAAACTCTGACGGCAGTTGGGCCTGCAGCTGGACTCCTCAGCTCGGAAAAACTGCAAACCACCCCACTTGCCATTTTCAATTAAGTACTTTATGGAAAAAAAAAAGTGAAATAAAATACACTTACTAGAAATGTGTGACTCTGTTGAACATTTTAAGAAACAAAGGATCAGAAAGGAACAGATGTTTCTTCCTAAAAGTACCCCCCAAAACTATGTAATAATGAATCACTGCATTCCCGAGCTCCCAGGAAACAGGAGGTGTTGGTAAGCGGCACTCAGTACAGCGTCTCTCTTCCCGGGACAGAAGAGCGCACAAGTGTCCCCCTCACTGGGCTGAACGGGCATGGTGCCATTCCTCTCTGGTGCATAAACACTTGCTGCGTATCTACCATTTACGACACACTCTAGAAGTTGCTAAGGGGGTGGAAGGATGAGTAAAATATAGCCCACCACTTCCCCACCAGCTCTGCCAGGCCAGGACGGGAGGCTGCAGCCTCAGGACAGCTCACGCTTGGGCTCTCCGCGGGCAGGACTGGAGGGAGAACCCCTCGGCTCCGCTCACATCTGTGGTCCAGAAGATGCTGGCACCAGCTTGGAGGCCAGGGCACAAGCGCCTTCTCCCTCAGCGCTCCTCCTCGGTGCTCTGAACCCATTTCTTCGGTGCCCCGAACTAGTCCTCACTCATGTATGCCAGGCAGAGAGAAAACATCACTCAGGACAGGCAGGCCCCTCAGTAACAAAGATGAGGCTTCCCGTCTTCGTTCTTATTCACGTAGAATTTTCCTCCAGGTCCATCTTGATGGCACCTTGGGGATGCGGATTTAAAGATCCCGGTTTTCTTTTTTCTGACCCTATTACCAGCAGCATAAAGAACTTCCACCTTCTGGAAGAATGTGCTTGTGTTCACTTACCCACTGGACACCAGGGCTTTCCAGAACATGCCTGGTTCTATTGCTCTGGACATTAAGTCTGAAGAGCCACCAACTTTCTCAGAAGAAAGTTAAACTTCTGAAGCCAGAGGAGCAGTTTTCTCTATAATTGACATTAAAAAGTGGCATGGGGCGCCTGGGTGGCTCAGTTGGTTAAGCGACTGCCTTCGGCTCAGGTCATGATCCCGGAGTCCCGGGATCGAGTCCCGCATCGGGCTCCCTGCTCGGCGGGGAGTCTGCTTCTCCCTCTAACCCTACCCCCTCTTGCGCTCTCTCTCTCTCTCTCTCTCAAATAAATAAATAAAATCTTTAAAAAAAAAAAAAGTGGCATGAACTGGATGCGGATGGTGGGTGAAGCTGCCACGGTGCACGGTCTTAAACTTAA
>NC_138374.1:2667404-2688800 GCF_054177405.1 Leptonychotes weddellii
CGGAGTCCCGGGATCGAGTCCCGCATCGGGCTCCCTGCTCGGCGGGGAGTCTGCTTCTCCCTCTAACCCTACCCCCTCTTGCGCTCTCTCTCTCTCTCTCTCTCAAATAAATAAATAAAATCTTTAAAAAAAAAAAAAGTGGCATGAACTGGATGCGGATGGTGGGTGAAGCTGCCACGGTGCACGGTCTTAAACTTAAGAATAACCAAGGGCAAAAGGCGGGGGAAAGGTTCAATGGCCGATCCTCAGAACTAGGGGATAATTACATACTATAGTGCAAAGATAATAGAAACATTTCCTCAATTAGCTAGAAACTGGGGCAAAGTCAGATCTGTGCATGCAGATGATTCATCACAAAACCGGCAGGTACTTCATGGTCTGAGAGGTTGACTTGCTCATCTCAGAAGCCAACTAATGGTTTCTTCATTAGACCTCATGAAATGATTAGTTATTATTGACAACGACGTTCTCTGGATGAGCTCAAAGCATAATCAGGAACTTGAAATTCACTGTTCTGAAAAGACAGTGGACCCTCGACCAACATGGTGGAACCGCGTGGGTTCGCTTGTTCGCAGACTTTGTTTGATGGGCACTACAGTCCTGTAAATGTATTCTCCTTATGATTTTCTTAATAGCGTTTTCTCTAGCTGACATTATTGTAAGAATACCACATATAACACATGTAATATACAAAATACAAGTTAATGGACTGCTTGTTACTGGTGAGGCTTCCAGTTAACGGCAGGCTATTAAGTTCTGGGGGGAGTCAAAAGTTGTACGTGAATTTTCAACTATGTGTGGGGTCAGTGCCCCTAGCCCCCATTGTTCAAGGCTCAACTGTACTTAACCCATTCACTCACTGCATAAGCCACTGAACTCCTGTTTCACACCATTTAGTTGTAGAAAGCACAACCTACTGAGTTCTCAGAGAAAGGGCCCGCAGGGAAGGGGCCCACACCAGGAGGGCCAGGCCCCACTGGTCACACAGGAACACTGGGAAATGGGCTGCAGGCAGGAGGGAGAGAGGGGCCGGCAGGCTTAAGGGACGGTCTCATCTTCATCCTAAGGGTGTGGGAAGGCATTATAAGGTGCTAAACAAGCACTGGGAGGACAGAGCTCGCCCTTCCAAGAGCTCACACTGCTACTGGGAACCGGTCAGGCTGCTCATGTCTGGGCAGGGAGTTTTAGCAAACCCTGACGAGATCTGATTTCTGTGATCGGTACCCAAAGGGAGAGTCTCATTCAAGCCATTATAGATCCCTACTAAATATTCTTGCTAAAATATTCTTGTTAATCATTACAATTGATGGATTTGATATATATGGCTTATTTAAAAATCAGCAAATTGAATGTTTATCTATTTTTCAATCAACCACCTGCTTCCAACCTAGCTGGCCAATGACACTGGCTAAGTCTCCTCACCGAACAGTCCAGAAACTTTCATGTGACGTCACTCCTATGGATTTACCAGGCTAGGCACTCTAAAGCCTTTCTCGTGGACAAGTTCCTCAGCTACTCAGGCCCGCCATAAACTGTAGCTTCATATCCGAGATGCAAATCCCTTAGAAAGGAGCTGCCCACTCTAGCAATTTTTAGGAGGTCAACGGTTAGATCTCCTAAATGACTCTTGCTGTGAACGGTGACTGTACTTTTTACAAATCCACACAAGAAATCTAAGAATCCTTCGCACTACATTTAGAACTACATTTCCTCCTGGCTGGTGTTGAACCGAGAGAAATTCATTTGTGGCAAAGAGCTGTCCCCTCACAAAGATAGATAAGAACACAGCAAAACCAAGATCTCAGGGGAACTTCCTAGTTTCCCATGTCTCAAAGGAGGTGGTGTCTCCTTTCAATTTCAAAGCTCTATTCTCATTTTTGGTATTTCCCTTTCCCTTTGAATATTATCAGCAGGCGGAATTGTCATATGCACAATCACCTCTATTTAGAGGTTTTTTGTTTTTTTTTTTTTTAAAGATTTTATTTATTTATTTGACAGAGAGAAAGCGAGAGAGGGAACACAAGCAGGGGGAGTAGGAGAGGGAGAAGCAGGCTTCCCACCGAGCAGCGAGCCCGATGCGGGGCTCGATCCCAGGACCCTGGGATCATGACCTGAGCCGAAGGCAGGCGCTTAACGACTGAGCCACCCAGGCGCCCCTAGAGGGTTTTTTTTTAAGAGAAATTATGAGATTTGAAAACACAGAAAAGATGTCCTTTGAGTGGTGTTCAGATTAGTTGAGTATTTAGATTTGTAAAAAAAAAAAAAAAAAAATAGAACGTTGACTTATCTAGGCTCCAATAAATTTCCCTGTGGCCAGAGACCCCAACGAGCAAGGACAGCTTCTCTGTATCTCCATCTATTCCAAATACAAGTGGAGCTAATTAATATTTCAAACTTCCCCATCAGCTGGTCTAAGGCCAGGTTCTTAGCAGTTTACATTTCCTTGCATTGCTTGATTTATGCACCGACACCCTCCAACCCACAGATACAACAATAAAAATGCAGACAAGGGGTGGAAATTTGCAAGTACACTTTTCTCTTCCACACTAGGTGAAGTGGTTTAGATAGCTGTCACTAACACCAAGGGGTTTATTAATAGGCAAAAATTAATTGTATGTAGACTGAATTAATGAGATGGAAAAACATGCATATTTCAGCTAATACAGAGGGGACCAGCCTCTGCAGAGGCATCTGTAATGAAGTGGCTGGGCCATGGGATGAGGCACAGAGCACTACCAGCAAGCCAGGGTCCTTTTGTGATCACGGGGGCTGGAGGTACTGTTAAAAAAATACACCGTGAAATGTAAACATCAGGCAACTGTTTTGAGCACAAAGTTGACCCCCGATGCGTATTCTGCAGACTGCCATCTACAGATTTATAAATAAATGATTAGATATAAAATCTCTAGAGGGTTTTCCTTTTCCACAGCAATTACAGGAGCAGATTATTACCATTCAAGTGGGGCTCCAGTGAAAGTTCTTGACTGGCAGGAATCACTCACTGCTGTCCTCACGTCTAAGTCACAATGACAGGAAATCCAATGTCCGTGTGTAGGGCGGATGTTCTCACAAGCCAAGTCAATATGCACTGAACGAACACATTCTCGAGTTAAAATATATTACTGTCAATAACAGACTGAATTAAGAAAGTATGAAGTTTCAAATGTGATCAGTGTCAGGAAGAAGTTTTCCATATTTCCTACCTGCACAATGTTAAAAGTTGTCACGTGGGGAAGCCTAATGCTCACTTGGACATTCTCTGGCTGCTCTGGATCTGTTTTTTAAGTCATTAAAACACAAGGTAATGAGGCTAATCAAAGAATAAGCAATGAGCAGTATCAAGTTCAGCATACATTTTTTCTAGCCGAAGAGTTTCCCTTCTTCCCTGAATCTTCGGGGGGAAAGTTGTCTTTTAGCTTTGGGACTGACTCTCCTTCCAAGAGTGGGTCTGCCCCCCAACCCCTGCATTCACGAGCGAAGCTGGTTTTCTGGGATTCACAGCAGCACAGCCAGGAACATGCCCACTCTCTCCCACGCTCCATTTTTATTTTTTAAAACTGGTATGCAGTAGGAACAGATATTTTAAAACTTTTGAAAAAATTTAAGATTCACAAGACATTGCAAATGTACTGGACGGAGTTTCCATGCACCTTTGACTCAAGCCTTCTCCGGTGATAACCTTTCAGGCATCCCGGTGTGTTCGCAAGACGACTAAGCTGACATTGGTACAGTCCTAGTCACAAAACTACAGATCTTATTTGGATGTCATCGGGCTCCATGTACACTTAAACATTTTTAAAATTTTAATGATGCTTTAAAACGTTTTTGCATTTTTAAAATGAAGATTTATTACATGCTTAGATTCACATACCCACCACCCCAAGCAGGACACAGCCCCGTTCTGTCCCACACAGACAGCCCGCTACAGTCCCCCCATGTCTCAGTCCAGTCCCAGACCACCACTGACCTGCTCTTCACCGTTACCTGTCTGTCATGTCAAGAGCATCATACCTTCTAGGGATGGCTTTCTCCACGCAACACAATGCCCTTCAGACACATCCAAGTTGTGTCGTGTGTCTACAGTTCATTGCTTTCTGTTGGTAAGCACTCATCGAGAACAGGCCAGTTATCCACTCACTTTGGGAAACACATTTGAGTTGTTCCAATTTCGGGGCCATTGTAAGTACAGCTGCTCTGAACATGTGGGCACAGCTTTTGTGTGGACATGAATTTCCTATTCTGTAGGGTGTGGGACCAGAAGCGCCACTGCTGGGTTGCAAGGAAGCTGCAGGATGACTCCGTAAGAAGCCACATCCCGTCCCCAGAGTGGCTGGAGGACGTTCAGTGGTGTTTCACCGTGACCTTGTCTTGCACCTCCCTACTGGCTGAGGAGGAGCATATTTTCTTGTACTTATTGCCAAACTTACAGCCTCTTTGGTAGAGAGTCTGTACAATTCTTTTGCCCATTTTCCAGCTGGAATGTTATTTTCTTATGGCTGAATTCAGAGAGGACTTCATAGGTTAGGAACACAAGCCTTTTGTCAGATATGGGATCTGTAAGTCTTGGGTCCTGGTCTCAACTACCATGCTCTTTTTAGAGGGTCTTCTGCAGAGCAGAAGTTCAGGAGCAGAATTTTAGAAAGGAATATGTAGTACCGATCCTTCTGGAATTTTCTTATCCTGGACCAATTTTCAAGATGGGTAGCATCTCTTGGAGTTGAACGGCCAGCTCTGCAGCCTTTCAGCAGATGCCTTTAGAGAGCCCTGGGCTTCCCTACAGGAGGCTTTGGAAGATGGGAGACACTGCACGCTTTTGATGCACACCAGGGAAAGCTTCAGTTAAGAATGAAATGTTCCACACATCATAATGTTATTTAAAATATAATTCACATCACAAGCTCAAATGGTTGGATAAATGTATGAAATAAATACTGGTGCATATTTTAAATCCTGGAGGCCAAACTGATAAAAAGGCCACATTCAAGGTGCCATCTAGACAGCAGGGGACGCACACAGATGAAGGCCTGGTGTTAGGTAATGGCCCAGACATCGGGTGTAGGTACAGGAAGCATGGGGTGGGGGGAGGCATCTTCAATGGAAGTGCAGGATGAAGCTCACACATCAAGCGGCATCGCCAACATCACTTGGTAACGTGATTTATTGACACAGTCCCTCAGGAAGCAAGTGTAATGCATCCCTGGCTTGCGTCTGACAGTGGCAGCAGATGGGGAAAGATGGGTGTCACTGTGGGAAGGATGCCGGGTGCACAGACCACAGAAGCAGAGGGAACAGGCAGCTAAATTTCTAGGGGGGCTGGCAGAGGTCAGGGAAGGTCACAGAAGGGCAAGTGTGAGGCCATTCTTGAGGGACGGAGAGTGCCAGGTAGAGAAGCCAGGACAGTGTCAGATCCAGAGAAGAGCACACACCATGTTCCCGGAAGTGGGGGTAGGTGCTGTCTGGGACAGGCTGCAGGACAGGGGCCTGGGAGCCTGTGGGCAGAAGGCCCCAAATCATGCCGAGTTGGGAACTACCTGTGGGGGTGTTTGAAAAAAACTAAAAACAAGTTAAGAACAATTCAACAGTCAAAACCACCACAACAGATAGATCTTCCTGGCCAAGGCAGGCCCTGAGCAGAAGATGCCAGTCACCTGTGAAGTGCAGGGAAGAAGCCAACACTAGAAGGTGAAAGTGTGCTCATCACAGAAAAGCCAGAGCCTTATCCCAGCTTCTAAAGGAAATATTATTTCTAACTTTGACAGAAAATATCCTGGCATCCCCAGGGAAGGAGAGCCCTGTCGACCAGTCCCAGGCCACGGTGGTGGGGATGTGACTATGAGCGCTCACTCTGGAAGGCCTGGAGGGTCACCAGGCCCCAGAGAGGACCAGGAGGCCAGGGCACAGGCATCCCGCCCTACCCCTGAGGGCCGGGACAGGGGGACCTCAGACACACCTGTAAGAGCGGTTATCTAAAACACCAAGGCAACCAGGACGGGCGAAGCCTTCTGTTAGGAAGGAGGGGTTCCTGAGACACAGATCTATCCTCCTGCCTCTTGGTGCCTGGATGTCCCCAAATATGGATGCCCAGGAGGAGGAGGAGGAGGAGGAGGATTCTCAACTTTCATCAAAGTTCTGCAGCCCTGCGGGGTGGTTCCATTACAACAGACCACGGTCTGCTACTGGATCCCCAAGCAATGCCTGAGAAACCCAGTCAAAACTCGGGCCGGCCTCCATGCCAGTCAGTTCCAACTCGTTTGTCTCGGCTTTCCTCAGCTTTTACAATTCACGGACCTGAATGAAAATTCAGAAAGTCTACAGGTCACACAGTTGGTTAAAAAAATGTCTTCCCTGTACACAATAGCATGTAATCACTGTCACAAATCGACAGGATATGAATGAGAAAAATGTACGAGGTCTATGAAACTCTGTGCTCCTTGCTTCTGAACTGTACAGGGTGCTAGAGCGGCTTCTGCCTGCCTTCCTCTCTAAATCAGACCTTTTCTAGCCTCTCCGCAGAAACTATGGGATCAGAATGGTGTCATAGAGGTGGAATGACCTGTTCAGTTACAGTAATTTTAGAAAAATTATTTTTAATTTTGAGACACTTCTGTACTCCCATGAAGTCCGTAGGAGTTCTTTTTGTAACTATAAACATGACACGTTGTCTGGTAAACACAACGCTCTGACGGTAACTCTCCAAGGAAGGTGTCAGGCTTGTGTTCTTGGACTAATTTTTTGTTTCAATGGCACCAGGCTAACGTAAGATGATTGTTAAGTCCTCCACACGTGAATGCCGAAAACATCAAATCTCTCATTACAGGATGAAGTCCGGGAAGGGGGTGGATTTGTTTACTGACCGGGTTACCAACATGAAGTCACCCGAGCAGATAGCAAGTTGATCCTCCAGAAGCAGAGCCTCTCACTTCATTCACGACGGTCAACGTTCACTGGGCTATGCTCTTAAGCATTTTATAAATATCCCATTTGTTTTCTTAATTACACACTTTTTCAATGAAATAAGCAGCATTTCTCAAACTGTTCTGTGGGTCCCCCAAATCACCCAGAGGTTCTCACGTGTTGGAGAAGAAAAGCATTTGCTGGGGAAACGTGGGGACACACCCCCTCCTCCGAGGCGGGTCTCTGGCCGCACACCCAAACCTGAAAATGCAGTAAAGGGGCCCCTCCAACTTGGTCCAAGCCAGTTTCCCAAATCTTTCTGTTCCTAGAATCCTCAAGGTACACAAGAAGTTTGTAAAGTTTGGGAAACAGATATGTGACAGTACAAAATTTAATCAGACCAAGTTTTCCACAAAAACACATTAATCTGAACTGCTTATTTGGGAGAGCTTAAAATCTTATGCTTCTTTTTAAGTTGATTTTTAACTTAGGCCAGTTATGGCTGAATCTGCATGACGCTGGGTCTACACGGCTGATTGGGCTAAGGGATACGTGTTACCCCATAGGTATCACGAAAAGGTCATGACGTGGCCACTGTTCCAAGTGCTGAAGGACTGATCGCATTTTATGTGCGGTTTAAGGTTCAAGATAAACATCTAGTTCGCCTCCTGGTGCGTCGAGGGGAAGACACAGGTTTCCAGGGGACATGTTTGTTTGGTGCAAGGTTCAGAGCCTCTGCCTTGCGCCTGACATAACGGGAGGTGACCCGAGCTGGCCTCCAGGCCCACATGGGTGTGAGGCCCAACCAGCCCGGCGCCGACAGCCTGTCCATGCATGAGTGCCAGCTCCCGAGTCTGCTCCCCGTCAGAAAGGAAGGCCGGGCCGGGCAGCACCAGCCTGGAGCCCGGGAGCCTGCAGGCACGGGAAGGGAAGGCCGCACCAGTGGCTCTGCGCTGAGCTTCGATGCGCTTCTAGGTCATGCCGCGTCTCCAGAAGAGTGACCCAGCCCTTCCCTCCACAGCTCAGAGCGAGAAGTGCAGGCTCTCCACACGGAAGCTAGCCACTCAGCTTTTCCTGGCTTCCCCTTTTTAATTGTACGCTGGCCTTCCTGAGACGAGCACTTCTTGACGATAATGAAGGAGGACGCGGGCCGCCTCCACAGTTACCGGGGGCTTGGTATTCACAGCCTGTCAAGGGAACTTTATGACCTCACAGCCAGTTGCTATAATTCCAATAATGACCTGCAGACACCAAAAGAATCTAAATTTGTCACTGCATCTCTTACGGCTACTACAGCCTCATCTGTGAGCAGAAGGGCTCCTGGTGCTGGGGTGGGGGAGGGGGCGTGGGCGGTGGCGATCAAGGTGCCCCTGATGCCAGCATCCCACATGCAGCCAGATGCTCAGTGGTCCCCCAGCTGTGGCTGGACAGCCTGCTCCCCCACTGCCGGGCGCTGCCCAGGGAGCGAGGCCAGCAGGGTGTCCCCGGCCACAGTAGGCAAGAGGCCACTTAATGGTGTCAGAGAGGGACCAGGAGACAGGCGTTCTGTTGAGACCACCCGTCAGGTGGGGTTCAGGGAGGAGAGCTACAACTTACGGGCTGATTGGGTGGAAAGAGAGGTCCTCGATTTCAGGTTACATGGGATTTTCTCTTGCTCGCCGCCAGATCTGGGCACTCCTCGGGGAGCAAGGGGGGCTTGCTGCAGCGGCTTCCCTTTCGGAAGAACAAAGGGATGAAGCCTGTCTGCAAAGACCTAAAGCAGGCTGTTCTCTACAGTGTAGAGATTAACAGAGAAGTTGGAGATTTGCGGATTGAAGGTGACCTTGGAAACCAGGAAAACTTGACCTGTGTTAGCAGAGGCCGACTCAAGGTCACCCCAGGAAGAAAACAGCGTTACATACAGTACGTAAAATTACCAACAGAACATAATTTTAAGATACAAGGTAAGAAAACACAAAGTGAATACCATAAAGCTGAAAATGAAAATATGTACAATAAATATTAAAAAAAGAAAATCCGTATTTCACGTAAGTCATCTCTCAGGAAACTGGCACAAAGGTCGGTCACTCCCCCATCCCAACCAAGGCCGCAGATCCAGCAAAGCACTAACCTACGAACAACAACGGGAGAGGCCTTACTGTGTTCACTCACGTGTCCATGAGACAGGAGATTTACTAAAATAACGACGGTGAGTGCTCCAAATAGTAAGGGCTTCAACTTTTTTTCCCCAAAGAAAAACATACTCTTGGTGCCCAGAGTCTGTTCCTCTGTTCTACCCCATACAGAATGCATTCTCTGTGCTTAAACCATGAATTACAGGAGATCATTCTACTTCCATGATCTTAATTTAACGTATGCAATCTGCCTGCATATTTACCAAGAAATTCCCAATGAGATAGAAAATTTCATTTCCCCGTGTACTACTTTCTGCAGAAAAGCCATTTTTAATGATTTCTTTTATTTAAAAGAATTTATCAATTTAAAGTGATTATAATTATCAAATGCTTATTTTCTATTAAATAGAACATAACTCCACCTGCAGACTGTGCAGAGCACAGTCCAATGTGGCTGGACCCTCAAATATGCCCTCCTCTGGGCTCTAGCCTCATGGACGAAAATGATGGGAGGGATGCTGTAATCCTCCCCGCCCTCCAGAAGAGCACTAAGGCAAGGCTGGCTCAAACAGCTAGTCCAGGCCTTCTTCCGAGCAGGGGATATCCTCCATGCTGGTCCTAAGGTCCCAGCGACCATCTCCATGAGGCCCCTCTCTGTTTATGTCCCAAGCTCGGGACTGATGACCAGGCCACCAGGGCTGGACACGGCCAGCCTACTGTGCATGGAATCAGAACACAATGAGGTGCGCCTTGAAGGAGCAGCAGCCTCCCACTACCCAGGAAGCGATGGTGTGGCAAGCAGATAGGTGAGAGAAAGTGAAGGATGTTCACGTCAGAACTGAGCTGCTAGGCACCAGCAGGCGGCTGCCTTTGGGTCACAGCTTGTGGCGGTTCTCACCCAAAGGATGGCGGGTTCACCTGACTGCCTGAGTCTGGGGCTGCAGGGACGGGGATCCAACCACACAGCTGGGCGGGGGAGGGGAAATGTGCTTCTGCTGTGTCCACGGGGCTCCCTCCCACCCCCCGGGCCCCCACCGTGTGCCAAGTCCTGGGCCGCGCAGACCGCACTGATGCCTGGCCTCACGGGCAGGGGCTATGGATACCAGCACCCGCCCCTTAGATCCTGGCGTACAATGAAGGAACAGACATGAAGTTCTGATTCAAGGGAAGGGGACTGCAGGTATCGGTGTGCGGAGGGTGGGGTCGCTGACCCTGGGAAATGGGCTCTGGCAGGTCCGTTTCCTTGTTCCACCGAGTCTCCTGGCAGCTGAGAGAGACCCATCTATCTCCTCCCTCTGGGCTCGCGTCCTAAGTGGTCGTCTGTGTCCATGGCTCGTGTCACCAGCTACAAGGTGGATTTCTCTCAATCCACATCTCCTTCCTCCGTCCTGTAACTCTCCACCAATTTGACCTGTGTGCCCATGCAGCTTCCCTGGACCTCAGGAAGAGGCTGCCCAGTGCTGACATCATCGTCCCTCCATGGCTGGGCCCCCTGCTCCGTGCCCACCCGTCTCTCCAACCTGTCCATCTCAAGACCTCACTCCCATCATGGTCTAGCAGTCCACACTCCTCTCTTCTCTTGCCTAGACCCGGATGACAGGCTAGTAATCAGCCAGCGTGCAGCCCCCAACATCTCCAAATCCAGCGTGTTCTCCACACTACAGCCAGAGACAACTAACGAAACCATCACGGTGACCATGGCTGTTCCCTCCAGATGGCTTCCTGATGCTCTCCCAGAACTCAGGCTGAGTGGGCCCCCGGCTAGGGCCTGTCTTGGTTCCCGTCCAGCTACTTTGTGCAGAGCACACAGGTCCCCTTCTGGGTTGTTCCAAATGCACGGGGACTTCACACACAGTTCTGACCGGAATGCTCTTGTATTCCCTTCTCATTGCTCAGATCTTGTCTAATGTCGCCTCTCAAGGAAGCTGCCTCTGACGCCTACACAGAAGGCCACCCTCTCCACCCCCTGCCGCACACATGCTCTCAGGGCACTTGGTCCTTCTCCATGGAGTACTTCACTGCAACAATTACTTGTTCACCAGCTGGTAAACCCCAGCCCCCGCCCCCGACTGTGGATCCCAGGAGGGCAGGGAGAACAGGACCTCAGCTCTTAATGCTGTGCTCCCAGCACGGATCCCAGCAGGAAGGAAGGGTCTGCAAGTGAGGTGGCTCGGGGACACAGTCGGGAGTGCTCACTCCACTATCTCTGCTCCTTCACTGTCCCCCAGCTGGTGTCAAGGGGGACCCAAGTAGGTTCCCCAGGCTCCCTACAAAGTTCTCTCACTTTTATTTTTCCTTTGGAAAACTTTTTCCCTTTTTAGGGCTGCATTTTGTTTTGGTGACTGGGTAACCGTGTGCACTTCATCAAGGCCCTGGTCTGAAAGACCAGCAAGGGGTCTGGGCGGCAAAGGCCTGAAGGAGTCAGCCAGAACGAATGAGGAAGCAGAATCAAACCAAAAGGAGTCCGTCGTGGGTGGGCAGGGGATGCAAAGCCAGCAGACGCATAAAGCAGACAAGCAAACTAAAGACAGGTAGCCGGTTCCCGCCCCTCGTGCCCTTCAACGTCACTGCCCCTTCAAGTCTCACCGTCATATCTGGTGTGGAGTTCACAGGTGTTCTAAGGAACTACTAACCTTAGAACCGGAATAGAAAAGCCTTGAGTGGTCACCAGATTGGGTAACTCTGGTTCCCAAAGCCATAGGCACTAACATCTTAGGACATGAAAGAATTCTCCATTCTTGAACCTAGTTTAATAAAAATGATGGCCAAGACAAGTTCATGCATACTGGAGACTGTTAAATCAGGGAAGTCAGGGTTCTGTCTTTCTACAACAGCCAAAACAATTGCTGTATGTATGACTCTCAAGCATTTAAAGTTTAGTAAATCTCTCAAACCCAGACAGAAGCAACCATATTGCTGCTTTAAATCAATACTTTAAAATACTCAGCAAAATAACTATATATAAAGGATTATGTTTGGCAAAAAGATACGGCTATTTCTTTACAAACTTCCGCTTAGATTTCAATGTAAATCATATTTAGTTAACACGTTAAACACCACAAAACATGTTCTGATTTGGTTAGAATCGGCATCTCAAAAAACGCATGTATCTCATTAACCATTCACTTCCCACTAATCTGAAAACACAAGCTGGCAATTTGTTCAGCTAATATATCTGGACCTAGAGAACTTGTAACCCTGTGTATTGGCATCAAGTCCATTCGGGATGGGGCCAGAGGGCTGGCCCTTGGGCAGCACATGCTCCCCAAAAAAGACACAGCAGGAAGAACAAGGCAGAGGGTGGACATCAGCCTGCACACCTGGGCGTTCAACACGACCTGTCAACTGGGCTCATAGCAAGGTGGCAAGCATCATAAAGAAGACACCTTAGCATACACAGAGAGCTTAAAGTGTGTGCGTGGGGATGTCTCCCTGTGGCAGAGGAATGCAGCCCGCCCACAGAAGGGGGTGGCAGGCTGAGTGCATTATTTTTAAAGTTGGGATGTGTGATTTGAGGTCAGGCTTGAGAAATGGGTGGGTTACACAGTGACAACTGTAGGACATGGTGCAGGGAGAGCAGCAGTCAGGGGCTGTGTTATCCCAGAGGCAGGGTGCCCCTGACAGGTGGCTGGGATGGGCTCTGCACAGCCATGGGGCAGGGACCAGGGAAACTGGCCTGCGGGGCCCTGGCAGCTCCTCATGTTGGGGAGGAGCCTGAACGGCCACCCTATAGGTCTAAGGGTGAGTGGCCACTACATGAAACCTCAGGAAGTGCAGCTGTGGCCCAGTCATACTGAGCCCCAAGACCAGGCAGAGGGAACCAGAGCACCAGAGCCCCAGGCACTGCTGCAGGAAAAACACGCGATGCTAGGTATCAGGCCATGTCGACACACAACTGTTCAAATGCAGTACTGTGATTTAAAATAAAAAAAAAGAGTGGACACACGAGGGGTCAAGATGAACAAAACCCAGCAAAAACAAATGAGCAGATAAGAGGGAGGTAGGAGTATCAGACACAAACTGAAAATACTGTGGTTCATTCAAGTAGGATAAAAGCCAAGATTACAAAATTCTGGAGGAACTGCCAACTATTTAAAAAAGTGAACATACTAGAGTTGAAAAGTAAATGTTGGAAACAATGTATACTATCAATGGATTTAAAACCAAATTTGGCACAGTAGAGAAATTAGCGAACTGTTAGATCAGAAGAAATGAACAGGATGAATCGCACAGATAAAATAATGGAAAATACTGAAGAACAAGAGCAAGAGCAGATACAGTGAAGTCTGACAGATGTGTGAACGGAGTCCCAGAAGGACGAGAGAGCACGTATAAGGCAGCCATTGGACAGAGGTGAGCCCACACAAAACCTGCTGAAAGACATGAAGCCACAGATCCAGGAAGCCCTAGGATTGAAAGCAGGACAAATAAAAGATGTCCCCATCCCTTCAGATGTGAAGTCAGAGAAGAGCTATTACTTCAGAGATCCAGCAATTGTACTTACAGCTCACTTCTCACAAGGACTGATGGACGCCTAAGAAAAAAGGAAAGGTACCACTAGACTCTGAACAATAAATGTCAACCTGGAATTGTATCCCAAGGACAAGTATTGTTCAAAAATAAAAACTAAGCTATTTTCAGAAAAAGAAGCAAAAATCTGAGCATTCCTTACCAGTGATCCCATATGGAGGTCAATAAAGACCAAGTGTGCCAATGAATGTGTAATTGGCATTTCAAAATAAGTATGCATTCATGCAGGCAAAAGTTTGTTTAAAATATAAAGTGTACTGATACAAAGAATGTATAGCACACAATTTATATATAATATACAATAGTCTTTCATGTAAATTTTGTATAGCCACTGATTCTCCCAGAAGCTTTCGTTAGTATTTGTTCAACTCTTTTTTTTTTTTTAAGATTTTATTTATTTGACAGAGAGAGAGAGCACGAGCAGGGGGAGGGAGAGAGGGAGAGGGAGAAGCAGGCTCCCCGCTGAGCAGGGAGCCTGACGCGGGGCTCGATCTCAGTACCCTGGGATCATGACCTGAGCTGAAGGCAGAAGCTCAACCGACTGAGCCACCCAGGCGCCCAGTATTTGTTCAACTCTTGTGCCCATAGCCAACCTGTGGTTGCAGCTGATGGACGTGCAGCACCCACATGGCCGTGGCTAGGTCAACAAGAGCCAAGTGAAGCACTGGGGATGTAGGTCAGAACCTCCCATACTTACCAGTTACACAGGAGCAATTTCTCTGCTGAATCAGGTTATAGTTTCAAATATTAATAGGATTTTTTTTTGCACTATTCAAAATGTAATGGTTGCACACATGACATTCTTAAAGGTAATGTCACTATTAACATCTTTTCTGTCACATTCTTAAATCTAAACCAATGGTTTGCAAACATTTTCTTAAAGGTTCAGAGAGTAAATATTCTAGACTTTGTGGGCCAGTCTAGTCACAACTAATGGAGTCTGCTATTCAGATGTGAAAGCAGCCACAGGCAACACAAATGAGCATGGCTGTATTACATTAATTACATTGTGCACAGAGGGCCAGCAGTGGGCTGTATTTTATTAGCCCCTGATTTAGGTGAGTAAGCTCCATTTGGCAGCATTTGCTGATTTCCATAAATACTCGCACTAGGGCTGATTTCAAAATACTAATGTGATGGCACTGATCTTAGAGCTGAGAAGAGATCCTCAGAAGAACACCACCATAAACATGAACTCACAGGCATAGATAAGTCAAATCAGTGTAACCGGAAGGGATGGGTTTTGCATATGTGTTACCTCTAAATGTAATGTATTTGACTATAAATTTATATAGTTTAATTTTTAATATGGAGTAGGATAACCAGTTCACAAAATTACTGTAAATTAAAGAATGGGCTCTCAAGATCCACTATGAGCTAGTATCAGCACATCACTACCAAAAAGGTATTATTCAGGCAGAAGGAAAGTTATCGATAGCAAGGAGATTGGAGATACAGAATGGGTGAAGAGCAAAAATGCAAAATCTGCAAGTAAATCAAAGTGAATACTGGGTGCATCAAACAGTAAAGTCAGGTATATCATGGTAAAATTTACATATACTACAACTCACTCTTTTTAGGTATACAGTTCAGTGAGTACTGACATGTAGAGTCACATAACCACCTAGCACTCAAGGTACTTACTTATTCCTCAGAGCTATCAAATACACATATACTTATAATATATATGCATATATTTATAATACATATATTATATGTAAATTATAGGTAAATGTGAATTTTTCCATTTCATCTAAGTCATCACATTCACTGGTATGAAACTATAAGATTTCCTTATTATTCTTTAATATCTATAAGATCTGTACTGATTTCCCCTTTCAAAACCAGTATGGGTAAATTTATATCCCTCTCTCTTATCAGTCTGGTGAGAGTTTTATCATCTTTATTGGCTTTTCTTTTACTTGGTTTCGGTTTTTCTGTTCTCTTGCACTTTATGTCAAAAGCTAGATCAAGGGTTGGAAAACTGTGGCACAGCAAGAATATTTTCAAGGATTTTGAGAAAACACTAACTCAGCACAACCTGAAGGGGAATCTGCTAGGATGTATTACAAGTGATGGTGGTCAATGTGTGAAACAGAAAAAGGCTTAGCTGGACAACTTAACAGAGCTTGTTAAAGCATAAGACATTTAAATTCTATGGTCATTCGGTCTATTTTCCATCAATAGGCATTTTGCAGATGATCTTTCACTCTATCCTGGACTTAACCATCATCGGTTTTGTGAAATTTTGTGAGAAATGAAAACTGGATATCCTGACTTACCAACCACAGAACACCTGAATGGTTTAGCAGCAGTGACAAAGTTTTATTACAATTTTTACAGTTCAGGGTTGAAATTTTTCTGAGTCAGAGGGCGCCTGGGTGGCTCAGTCGGTTAAATGTCTGCCTTCAGCTCAGGTCATGATCCCAGGGTCCTGGGATCGAGCCCCGCATCGGGCTCCCTGCTCAGCGGGAAGCCTGCTTCTCTCTCCCACTCCCCCTGCTTGCTCGCTCTCTCTCTCTCTCCAATTAAATAAATAAAATCTTAAAAAAAAAAAAAAAAAGAAATTTTTCTGAGTCAGAAGAGCTGCCTTTAACCACTGTCATTAAACACTAAATGGCTTTGGAAATCAGCTTTTGCTGCAGATTTGGTAGTTCTTTTAAGGAATTCAAGGCAAAAATGACACTTACATGCTTACACTCCAGTAAAATTGCTTTGATGACAAGCAACCTTGTTTGAATCGTAAGAAATTGTCAAGCTGCTCTACACTTTCCAAGACCTACATTCCCACATGAATCTATAGCAGATAGGTTTTCCGAGCACAAACCACTGTTCCAGCAGCTTTTGTTGGATCCCAAGGCAAGTACAAAGAAAAGTTTCTGTATTTTGAAATCCTTTTAGATGTACAATTGAGGAGTTTCCACTTAATCTTTAATTGGAAGTGATTAATTTGCAGTGTTCAATGACATGTTAAAAGGAAAACATCAAGAGAAGAATCTACCAATTTTATAAATGCCTTCCAAGTCATCAAAACACTCCAATAAAATTATGTCTGTGTATTGATAGCGTAGAAGGCATTGATGCAATGGAAAACAGGAAAACAACAGAGAAAAAGAATGAAACCAGAAGTAGGATCTTGAGCAAGATGAATAAAATAAACATCCAGCTACAGTGATCAGGACAAGAAGACTGAATAATTTTTCCCTAAAATTGGAAAGGATGTCTACCCTCATCACTTCTATTTAACACTGTAAACCAGGTCCTAGTCAGTACAATTAGTCATGATAAGTTGTTTTTAAAAAATGACCTGAGGGGGCGCCTGGGTGGCTCAGTTGGTTAAGCGACTGCCTTCGGCTCAGGTCATGATCCTGGAGTCCCGGGATCGAGTCCCGCATCGGGCTCCCTGCTCAGCGGGGGGTCTGCTTCTCCGTCTGACCCTCTTCCCTCTCGTGCTCTCTGTCTCTCATTCTCTCTCTCAAATAAATAAATAAAATCTTTAAAAAAAAAAAATGACCTAAGGAAACCTGACGTGTCCTGTAATTTAAAATGTCATATAAACTATAAGCCAAGACACTTTCAACATTGCATTCCAACAAACATTGTTGATTTAAAAATGTACTATATGTTGGCTAATTGAACATAAGAATAAAAAAGAAAAATTTGTCATTTATAATAGCTCAGATATTTAAACATATATACCTAGTCATAAATCCAACAAGATACATGTTAAGACCTTTGTACAGAAAAACTAAATCATTGAGAAAAATTAAGACAACCTCAATAATGAGAATAATGTGTTCATAGATTTGATGACTAAGTTGTAAAGATGTCAATTTTGCTTCAAACCAATCTACTGAGTCAATCAAATCTTAAAGAGAAAAAGGTTTTTTTTTAACATAGTACTTTGGAATTTGACAATGGATTCTAAAATGTATATGCTAGTAGAAATACCTTGGCCATGAATAGCCAAGGCAGTTTATATAAAGAACTGAAGCATTTTGTCTACTAAAATACCAATATTTGTTATAAAGCTACAGTAAGATAGTGTGATGGGAGAATAAACAAGTAGACCAATGAAATGCAGCAGAGAACTCAGAGTAATTCAATCTGGGGAAAGAATGAACCTCTCACTAAATGAACTGATCTTCATTTAGACACTATCTATGCCTTTCATTACAGAACAGTATCCAACAAAATCAACTGCAGGTATATTGTAGTTTTATATGTAGAAGCAAAAAAAAAAAAAAATTTGGCTTCTAGAACAGGAAGGCAAACTAGAGCCTGCAGAAGAAGTTCACCACGAGCTAAGAATGGTTTTTACATTTCTAAAGGGTTGTGTTTTTAAAAAAGCAGATGAGTCTGTAACGGATACTATTTGTGGTCCACAAAGACAAAACTACATACTATCTAAATATTTAGTGTCTAAATATCTGTATACAGAAAAAACTTGCCAATCTCTTGTTCTAGAATACAGGTCTTCATGATCTTATGGGAGAGAAAAGCGTTCTTACACATGACAAAATAAACTAATCATAATGAAAAGACTGATAAAATTTTACTACTTTAAAAGTTCTATACAGCAAGACACCATTAAAGGAATAAAAAGGTAAAGCAGAGTGGATGATATTTTCAACACATATGGCCAGCAAAGAATTCGTATCCAGAATATATAAAGAATTCTTACGTAAATTATTAAGAAAAAGAAAGCAACCCAATAGGAAAATGGGTGATTCCTGTCCAAACACTTCAAAACAGAGTAAATACAAATGGCAAATATCCATATGAAAATGTGTTCAGGCATGTTAGTCATTACAGGACTGCAAATGAAAACCACAACGAGCTACATGACAAAAAAAGAATGACGAAAATGTAAAAGCTTATAAAACCAAATACTGCCATGGATGTGGTGCAATAGGAAATTTCAGACTGCCGGTGGGCACTGAGTTGATTTAGTCATGCTGACAAACTGGATGGCATTATCTACCAAACACGGTAACACCCATACCCTGTGATGCCAGTGCTTGGTACATTCCCAACAGAAACGCAGGGGCATGTGCACCCAGAGGTGTCCTGGAATGATCACAGGGCATACTGGCAACAGCAAGAAAGCTGCAGGTATGAAACGTCCATTAACAGTGGAGTAAGCACCTAAGACGATACAACAACAGAACTGAACAAATGATGGCTACCTGCCCCTGTGGATGAATCGTATGAGTTACACTGAGTAAAAGCAGCCTGTACTGAAGGATTACATGATAGGACTTATTTCAGATAACGAAAACATAAGCAAAACAAAACTACAGTGCTGAAGGTTTCATGCTTAGGCGATAAAACCACAAAGAAAAATCAGGAATTGATCAAAACTCAGAACAGGAGCTGCCTTTGGGAGAGGAAGAGGAGAATGAGGGAGGGGAGGACAAGGGGGCTTCCGAGGGTCCGCCCACGGTGGTTTGTGCCTTGATGTGTGATGGTCAAGCCAATGTTCATCTTGTGCACTTCTCTTCATGTGTACTTTGTTTCCCAACAAAAATGGGTTAAAAAACCGGCTGATGCTTCAAAAGTCTGATTCCCAAGCCCGTGTAGATACAATTAGTGTTTGGGCTCGTTCTGGCAGGACTGCAGTCAAAGCACAATTGCGTAAGGTCAGGCCCGACATAGCGTGCCACGGTTTTCAGTAAATCATAAATGTTTCCCTGTGGTGGGGGCTGAGCCAAGAGTTTCAGCAATCATCCATATGGAGTATGCAGCATGGGAACACTAGGGGAACTGGCTTCTAGAACGGTCTGAGGAGGCACATCCAAAGACAGCATCACCTCCTCTGCACATTACTGCCCAGATCCTAGTCAATGCATAGCAAGACAGAGGAGTACCAGATACAAGTACCAGAAAGGCAGAAGGAAAAGGGTCCTTACTGCCAGATAGGATGGTCTACCGAAAAAATTAGAATTAACTGAAATGAGAATGAGAGAGGTCGGCAAAATGGCCAAATACAACAGCAGTCAACTACTTTTCTGTATGTCAACAGTAACCAGTTAGTAACGGAGATAAAGAGAGCTTGTTCATAACATGACACTAAGAAATGTATACAAGTAGGGCGCCTGGGTGGCTCAGTCGGTTGAGCGACTGCCTTCGGCTCAGGTCATGATCCCGGAGTCCCGGGATCGAGTCCCGCATCGGGCTCCCTGCTCAGCAGGGAGTCTGCTTCTCCCTCTGACTCTCCCCCCTCTCATGTGCTCTCTCTCTCTCTCATTCTCTCTGTCAAATAATAAATAAAATCTTAAAAAAAAAAAAAAAGAAATGTATACAAGTAAACTTAGAAAGTGTGAGTTACATGAATAAAAGTATAAAATTTTATGGAAAAACATCAAAGAAGTAAATAAATGAAACATAGCATGTTCCCGGGGAGGAAAATATCCACAAGTTTTTGAAATTAACATAAAATTGTGAACCCAAATTAATTTAGTCAATGTATTCTGAATCATAAATAACTAGATTTTAAAAAGTGAAGGCTGACGTGGATTCTAAAACTTCTATGAAAGGATACATAGATTTTTAAAAAATTTTGAGATAATTTCACACTTACATATCTAAGCAGGACTTCAGTTCAAGTATAGACATTTTATTGGACTTCTGTTTTTATAACGTCAGTCTGTTAACATTGGCACACTTTTTCTGTAGTCTAATATTGTTTCAAAAAGGCTTTTCTGGCAGTTACTAATGGAATATTTTAGGGCTAAGCTGATCTTCAAAACTTCATAGGCTCCTTCATCGTGAATGATGCTAGTGGCCTTGGAGCTAACGTGCAGGATGTGTGACTTTGAGTTCTTTTCTCGCGAACAAGTGTGACTGTGGTCACTCTCCAGAGTTGAGCCCAGAACCTCACTCCACCAGGCTGCTCACACGGGGCGAGATCTGTTCTGTCCCGGAGCAGGCGCGTCTGGGAAAGAAAGTGGGCACTGAGACAGCTATGCTGGGTCTTTTCTGAAACGAGAACATGCAATCACAGCTGAGGACTGCTGTTGCAACCACAGTGCCCAGAGTAGGTGCAGTGACATTATACGACGGGCACAGGAGGTCGGCTGCACGTGCAAAATGCCAGCAACACTCAAGCACTGCAACTTAGAGGTCTCGGGGGATGTTCAGCATCAGTGTTCGGTCCCAGAGCTCAGGGAGGGAAATTTAGGTTGCTGAGAGAAGGTCCACGCAGGCCACGGAATGTTTGTAAACAGAGGCTGGAATCCAGCAGGCAAATCAGGTTAATAAATTATGACACGGAAATGTGGAATTAATTTCATTTCAATCAACTAAACTCACTTTCTTGAAAGGTAATTTCTTCCAGGACATGTCAAATCACTGCACAACTCCAATGGATATAGTGAGACCTCTGCTTTTAAAAGCAGGCTAGGCTTCAATTCTCAAAGCATGACATTAGATATTTGCTTATGTGAAAACCTCATTGATGTTAATGGAAATAGCATGGACTTTCCAAACAAGAGTTTTAAATGCAGGGGTTAAAAATCCGACTGAATTAGAATCAACGCTGCCTCTAAGAAACACTAGCAAGCCAATACAGCACATACCAGGCGTGCTCTGAGGGTCACTTGTCATTCAGCATTTGGGTGTTGCTCTCAATGCATATTTTATGAAACAAATAGAGTAGCAAGTCTGCTTTTAGGTGGCAGGCAAGGAAAAGCTGCCTGCTACTAGTCAATAACACAGCTGTGCTGCTTGCTCCTTCCAGAACAGTCACCTGCAGCATCCTCCTGCCTGCTGTGGAGGGAGCCCGGGACAGTCCCCTGCAGCATCCTCCAGTCTGCTGTGGACGGAGCCCGGGACAGTCCCCTGCAGCATCCTCCAG
>NC_138374.1:2689300-2694300 GCF_054177405.1 Leptonychotes weddellii
GCAGCCCAGGGATAAATCCCACTTGGTCATGGTGAATAATCCTTTTAATGTACTGTTGGATCCTATTGGCTAGTATTTTGGTGAGAATTTTTGCATCCATGTTCATCAGGGATATTGGTCTGTAATTCTCCTTTTTGATGGGGTCTTTCCGACAGGACTCTTGATGGTCACTTACAACTTGGCAGACGATGACAAACCCCTGACCTCATTCACAAAGCCCATCTACCGCACAGGAAGCCTGCTGGCTTCAGACTGAGCAGAACGTGAAGTATCGCTATTTTTGCCGGGTCTTTGGTTGAAGAAGTGCTTTTGGGCTAGTAGGGAGCCCTTCTATGCTACCCTTTCATAGAACTGTTTCTGTGGAATGTGAAGGTTAATGTCAAATTGGGTCTCAGCATCTGGAGAACGGCCTCCCCAGAAAGGTGACATGACCACCTTCCCAGGCGGGCCTCCTACTTGCTTGTCCCGGGAGCTCCCAAGGTGGTCAACCAGGAGGGCTGGTGCGTGCTCGAAGCCGTGCTGCCGTGCTCCTATCTTAGTAGATGCTGCACACGACCGGCGCTCAGGAGAGTATGGTCCTGGTGCCACAGGCAGAGCATCACACTGATTCGACTGCAGCCCACACCGCTCCGGTCAAGTGCACAACACATACCCTTCTATCCAAGGTGCCACAAGTACTGAAGTCCAAAGAAAACTCTAGCAGGGCACCAGGCACCAGAGGTCTCCATCTCTCCGTGGCTTTTCATCTGGGTTGCCCTGGGACCAAGAGTTTGCACGTGCAATGGGACTTGCACAGGCTGGTCTCGCAGAAGAGCTGACCCCTCTGGGATGTGAACTCAGAATGTGGGTGGGGGCCACTGTTACTGCTGCCGGCTGTCGCTAGCTTATTCAGCCAGAAATGCTACCTCTCACCCACACTTTCAATGCAAAATCAACGCCTCTCTATCGATACTGTACCCTTCCCTCCGGAAACTGCACGCGCTTCGGAGTTCACAATGCGTCTCTGCAAGACTGAGTGCGCATGCGCAGCAACCCCACCCTCAGCTCCGTCCTCGGCGGAGTTCCCTCCTGCTCACGTCCGGACACCTGCCGCTGTGCTGAAGAACCGCTCCCGTCTGCACTCGCCCTTAAAGATGATTTACATTGATATTTTCCCTCTTTTCGAAGGATTACAAGTGCTTTACAAGCTCATCCCGAGTTTGCTTGCGCCAGTCCCTTCGCCCAGACCGGAGGCAAGAGCAAAGCCCTCGGGGAGAGCTGGGGGGACCTCCGTCCGCCCTTCCCGCCCACGTCTAGGCTGACGCCCTCCAGAAGCAATAAGCAGTGACACCCGGAAGGTCGGACCTTGTGCACGTTTGTCAAATTCCGATTTGTGAAAAGAAACGTAGCTACCTTTTCGCCAACCCACAGCCGGGTAACCAAGGCTTCAGACCGATAAAAACTGAGCTCCCCGCCCCCCGAACCACGGCTGCCCACGCTGTGGGGCAGCCCCAGGCCCCCGCGGCCCCGACGGGGGCGGGTCCCGGCCGGGCAGCGGCTGTCGGTGGGAGGCTCTGCGGCCTCAGGCGGGCGGGCTGTGTGTCTCGCAGCGCGGGGTCCGCCCCGGCCTTCCCTGCGGGGGGACAGCCCGGTCCCCGGCACCACGCACAGGTAAGCCGCGCCCTGGCCGCTCAGCTGCGTGCTCCCTTCCGCCGCTGCCAGGACACCCCCGCGCGAGGAAGGGAGTTTCAGAGGCCATCCGAAATGCTTTCGCTGGTCCTCCCCAGGAAGCCCCACCCCCGAGCTGGAAGCAAGGTCTCCATTAGACCTTCCGAAAAGCCAGCGGCCTGTCCCCCCACCACGTTCCAAATGTCCACCCTCGGGTGGCCTTACTGCACAAGGGGCCTCGGGCAGAAGAAGGCAGGTAGAGGCGCTCCCCTGCCTGAGGCTACCCGCAGCAGCCTCCCCGCCCCCGTCCCCCGTCCCCCAGTCCCGCCGGCACCCCTGCGCACGTCCTGACCCGGCCTGTGCACCTGCACACCACACCGGCCTGTCAGGCGCGGACCGTCCCGCCGACCCTGTGTCCCGGGGGCCTCCAACAACCGGACGATTCCCACCTCCCTGCCTTGCTGAGCTTGAAGCTCACGGTGACCCAAAGACACTTGTGCTCAGAGCTACTGATGTTACATTTTATCCGTGTGATAGAAGAACAGACGGACGAACGAACGATGGAACAGAAAGTACGAGTGGAATCCCATTGCTGCTAACACAAGAGACTCCGGGGACACGGTGAGCGTGGGCACCGCTGCCTGATTCCACCTGCGGGCCCTCCCGGTCCGAGCCCCGAGGGCTACTGCTCTGCACACAACCCCCCACCATCTTCATCATTGTTCACGATGGATCTCTGAGGCCTTGTCTTCTCAGATACAGAACCAGACTGTTACCAAACTGTTGTTTCTGATTGGTCATCCTCATGGTATCTAAGAACCGGGCAGGTGGCAGGGAGGGTGGGAAAAAGGGGGGCACTGAGGGAGCTCTGGCCACTTGCCAGGGGTGGGGCTTGGGCAGGTGGTCTCCGGGGGCCACCCCAGCTCCCTGACTGCAGGGTCCCTGCTGCCCCTGGCTGTCCCTTACACCCCAAAGACCCTGGACTGTGATGCGGAACAGACTTTTCCAGAAGGCTGACAAATTCCCCTGCTGTCCTGACCTGAGGTTTCCCTTTCTACTGTCAGGCATGTCCCCCCCCCCCCCAACCCTTTCCTCTTCCTCACACGTGTTTCTTATTGCATTATGAAATTTTATAAGCTGCCTCAAAATCTCTGGCCTGAGCCAGTCAACAGCTGATCAAAGTCCCAGTCCACTACCAGGGAGACCCAGCCACCACTGGGTTTGGTGAGGTTTGCTTGTGGCCCATGCTTCCCACACGGGTTGTCCCAGCAAGGCCTCAGCACTGGGGGGCTCACCCAGCCTCCACCCAAAACAAAGTGCATACTCCACTTCAAACTTTCAGGATCCTGCTTTGTCGAAGATTATCTGACCATAGAGTTGAGGGTCCATATCTGGGCTCTCTATTCTGTTCCACTGGTCTATACGTCTGTTTTTGTGCCAGTACCATGCTGTCTTGGTGACCACTGTTTTTAATATAGCTTGAAATCAGGCAACGTGATGCCCCCAGCTTTTTCTTGTTCAACATTTCCTTGGCGATTCAGGGTCTTTTCTGATTCCATACAAATTTTAGGATTGTTTGTTCCAGCACTTTGAATCTGTAAACCTGTGTGACGTGTAAAACTAGGGGGTTACTATTAGCAGGTCTGCAGAAGACATGCTGGCCATCTTGTGGATATGGGAACTGGAAAGGTTTCACTTTCAAATACAGAAGCACAGAGACAGCAGAATGCTAATTCTGAGGACCTACACTGTTTAACTTCTAGATTATTCAGATTATTTTAAAAGTAACTTCACAGAAGACGAAGAAATGAGAAAGATGAGAAATGGAACCTAAACGTAACTCTGAGTGAGAAGCAGGCCTGTAAGGAAGGCTGCTGTCGACTCAGCTCTTGGTTTAGGAGATTAGCACTGCTGTACCCTGTGTGCCTGGATGCCTAGTTACCAGGCTACCCCACAGCCCCAGAGGGAGACAAACCATAACAGACTCTTAACCATCAAAACAAACTGAGGGTTGCTGGAGGTGAGAGGGGTGAGGGGGTGGGGTAACTGGGTGATGTTCATTGTGGAGGGCATGTGATATAATGAGCACTGGGTGTTATATGCAACTGATGAATCACTGAACTCTACCTCTGAAACTGATAATACAGTATATGTTAATTGATTTTAAATAAAATAAAAATAAAACTAACTTCAAAGAACAGACCTTCAGCACTATTTGTTAACAGCCAAAGGTCCTTCACAGAGCAGACTCCTGATGTTGGAAAGGTACCTAGAGGTTATTACAACCTTTATTACATAAACTTGAATGCTATCTGCTGCCATAGTTGACTCCGTCACCTGTGATCTGGGACAGACCAGAGCGACCCTGTATCAGTCTGGAGATTCTTCAGAGGAAGGCCCATCCCCAGGACTATGGTCTGAATGTTTGTGTCTCCCCAAACGTCATGTTACCTTAACCCCCAAGGCGAAGGTGTTATGAGGTGGGGCCCCTGGGAGGTGACTGTGTCATGAGGGTGGAGCCCCGGTGAATGGGATCAATGCCCTAGGAGGGGAGCCGCAGAGCGCCCCTCGTCCCTTCTGCCCTGGGAGGACACAGAAGACCACGGTCTAGGAGGCGGGCTCTTCTCACCAGACACTGAATGTACTGGCTTCATGATGACCTTGAACTTCCAGCTCCGGAACCATGAGAAATACATGTCTACAAGCTACCCACTCTGTGATACTTTTGTCACAGCAGCCCAGAGGGATGGGGTCGCATGGCCCACACCCTTGGGGACACCACTGGGAGGCAGAACCACAGCACTGTGCCTTGTGCCAGGAGGAACTCCAGTACTCAGGCTGGGTGCAGGCTGGCCGGGGGTGTGGGGCTCAGGTGGTCTGGGAAGGTAATGATTTTTCTCCTCATTGGTTGTAATTATCGTGTAACTCCTAGTGTTCTCACATTGGGGCATGAGCTCTTTCAGTTTGCAGAGAATTAGGTAGACAAGTATATCGGGCTAAATGTAGTGCACGAGGATGTAAATGGCATCAGGGGCAATTTGTTCACTACAGTAAGAACCATTTAATACTTCACATTTTACTTTGCCATCGAACATTTCTATAAAATGCTTTAAAAACAAACAAACAGGTTTTCCTAGAGTCAAATGACCTTTAAAAAATTCACTCATACTAGTTCTTTCTTTAAGTTATTGGTCCCCTGGGACTGCCACATAACTAATTAATACAGAAAACATGCTATCTAGGAGAGCCTGTGCGGTGGGTGTTGGAGAAATACACATCTGAGGGAAGGTCTGGCCGTGATGGGACGCTGGCCCCCCGGGGAAGACCACACTCGACCTGGCTTCAAGGGCTGC
>NC_138374.1:2699300-2711170 GCF_054177405.1 Leptonychotes weddellii
GGTATTCAGACCGAGGAGGAAGGAAATGGCTTGGCTTCCAGTCCTCAGGTGAATGCAGAGATGTAAATGAGGCACTCCCCAGTGAGGGGAGAAGAATCTCGACTGACCAGTTTGTGGGTGGACACACTGAAGCTCTGCCCTTTACTGAGGCAAAGTGCCTCAGTTTCCCCACTGGAGGCCGGAGATTGTCCCATGAAGTCATCAGCAGGCTGCAAGGTGACAGTATTGCTGGCCCAGCACATTGGGGCTGAGGAGGAAGAGCACGGCTCTGAGAAGAGTCAGAGAATGACCTGCCATCACAAAGCTGGGTGTGGAGAGCAGGATCTGGGTAAAACCACTGGCACACAGTGCTTTCAGGCAGATAGTCTCATCCCAAGACTGAAAGGATGCAGTGCCTGTGGGCAGACACCTCCTTACGCACTGGCCTGAGTCCAGAGACCCTCCTGCTCCCAGGCAGCAAGCAGAGAGGCCGAGCCCTTTACCACGTCCCCATACCTAGGGCAGTGGTCCAAACCAACCCTCTAGAAGAGGCCAAAGGCCGGTTTCCAGGCTTGGTCTAGCAAATACACTGTCCATGTTCAAGGGTAACATGCAAATGAAGGATTTCCTGCATAGAGAAACCCCGACCTGAGCTTGGGGCGTTCCTTCATTTCAGGTTCCTGGCTTGAGAGCATGTCCCATGCAGGTCCTTCTGCTTGGCCTGGGAACATGGTGGACAAAACAGATCCAGGCTCTGCCTTCCTGGGACTTGCCACCCAGGTCAGAGAGGTGCAAACAGTGAGACCCACACAGATTAATTAAAGTGATTATAGGTGGGAGGTAGCCCCGTGAAAGACGAGTATGAGGCTGAGGTGCGGGAGGGGGACGTGCTCCGTGTGCATTGCTTGGGGCAGAAACAGCTGTGGATTAATTTATTTTTTCCTAATTTAATCCTTATAGCAGCCCTATTTGGAAGGTTTCATTTCCTTTTGATAGACGAGAAAGGTCGGTCCAGGAGTTAAAATCAGGTGCCTTGTCTAAAGCGAAGCAGGAGCTGAAACATGCGTCTGGGGTGTTAAGCTCATTAGCACTTCAACTGGCCCTCTGGGCAGAACCCGAGCATTCCTTGTCCGTTTATAGGGCCTGACACAGTGGGATCTCTCTACTCACATCCTCCCCATGTCTGCCCCCTTTCCCAGATGAACCCTCTCCTTCCTGTGTCCACTGGAACTTGATGCCCTCAGACGGACCTGGACCACCTCCCTCCCCCACGAGCACTCCCAGCATGGCAGACTACCTTTTTATCACGTACTGCAGCATACTTTATCATTACTCTAATTGTCTTGCTGCCCTGAGGGCCTACATCCTGTCTGTCCTCATTCATTCATTTGCTCATTCAGTGAGTACTGACCAAACATCTATCCTGAGCTACACCATGTTATGGGTGCTAGAGAGGCAGGGGAGTAAGACCGTTTCCTCCGAGCATGTGTTCTGGGATGGACCGTAAGCTCATACAAGTGAACGGATAAGGACAACTGCCGGAAGAACACTCAACGGGGGTGGGCTGCATGGGGACTGGCAGGTGGTGCCTCTTTAGAGAAGGTGGGCCGGAAGACCTTTCCCAGCAAATGAGACGTGAGCTCAGACAAGAGCTCCACCCCGTATATGAGGTGCAGCGCATGGCTGGCCCCCTGCAGAGATTCATGGAACGCGGAGGTTAACGGGGGGAGCCAAGAGCCCCTCCAAACACTCCCTGGCTTCCTGAAAGAAAGGGTGCTTCAGGAAAGAGATGAAATCAACCTCAATCCAGGTCAAGGCCACATAAATGGAAGGTCAAAAATTTGGTTTTAGAACTCTCAGATTTCTAAAAAGTCACCATAAAAAGCATAGCTTTGATGCCCTGATTTGAAGCATGCCACGAAATCCACGCTGGCTTGTTACATCCAGAGGTTCAGAGGGGCACCACCAGGAGAGGGGTCATGAGTCACTTTCAGAGTGGAAGACATTAGGTTCTGGGGTGGATGGAGAAGGCGGCCATGTGCTATGGCCCTTTTCTGCGGAAAGGGCCAGCCACGGATTTTGCAGGTAGCTGCCACTGTGCCTGCCCCTCCTCGGACAGCGGTCTGAGGAGGACTGCAGCCTGGCTCCCAGGCCTGGCCCCGTGCTAGCCACCCCCTTCCCAGCTTTAGTCTTTGAGCTGACTGTGCTCTCACTAAATGCGTCTGTGCACCCTGGCCCTGCTCAAACGGACTCGCTGCCTTTGAACGCTTCGCCCTGGATCTGTCAGCCCCAAGAGAGACGCTGGCACATCAAGATCATGAAACTCAAAACCTCTGCAACTCAAAGTTACATTTCCTTTCATGTTTTAAACATCTGACTTTTCCAAACTGCTTACTCCAGTTTTTCTCCTTGAGTCAAACTTCCTATTCTCTTGTAGCTCTCCTACCGGCCTTGGCAGGCCCCCTCCCAAAGCTCCCAGCTCTACCTGGACTGGTGGACACCCAGCCCTGGTGGTCCCACGTTGACCACAGCCCAAGGAGGAGGGACCGGACAAAAACAGGACAGGGTCACCTGGTTTTCTAACAGGTTTCCACTTGGCTACAAAACCCACTTTTCTGTCTATAAATCATCAATAAAAATGAGAGTCTGAGAAATCCCTTAGTATCCTGGTTGCTTGACCTCCTCTACGGGGCACAGTCAGAACATTCAGTAGGTGTCCTGACGCTCTTTCGCCAGTTTCAGGAGTCACTGACCTTGGGTTCTCAAGCAGGCCAGGAGTGCAGGCCTACAGGATGTTTAGAGGGCGTGCAAGCGTTTCTGGCCGTCTCAGTGACTAGGGGACACTGCTATCATTTAGTGAGAGCACAGTCAGCTCAAAGACTAAAGTGTCTCAAATGCCAAGGGTGACACCAGTTGAACCCTAAAGCCAGCTCTGCCGACTCACAAGGGATCACACCCGGGCAGTTACCAATTATCCACAACCCCATCAACCACAGATAAAGGAATATGTTAAATCAGTTGTGGTTAAGTCTTTCAATCATTTAAATTTTCTTTTGATAAAGTCAGGTGGGATGTTTATAGTAAGTACCTTCCTTTGTTAGGAAGATTCCTGGGAACATCATTTTTTAAAAATGCAGAATAGTCCCATGTACAGATCAATCTTGATTTACGTAGAACCGCCCCCCCGCGTGTGGGGGCATTCAGAGTGTCTAATTTTTTATAATCATGGTTATTGTAGGGATACATAAACCATTTCTGCTCTCCTGCCCCAGAGTATGGCTGTCTGAGGAAACCATCACACAAGTATGTAAGCACTGTATTTCAAGAAACAGCTCTGTATTCTGGGGAACACCCATCTGAGTGGAAAGGTTGTCTGATTCCACCGCTAGATAGTTCTGCTCCTGCCCAACATGGGTTCACGTCATCTATTAATGGTACTAGTCTTCAAAAGTGCCCCGACCAGAATTAAGAGCAGAGTGCCTAGGAGGAAATAAGCCTTCATTTGTCTTGCAAATTAAACTCTATTAACCCCACAGGCTGCTCCTTGAACATGCTTCTAATATTAGTTATGCTGCATACATTATGTAGATTTCATGTTTTCAGTATTAAATGCAAAATATTTTAAAATCCTAGAATGTTTCTAAAACCAACCAAAAGAATTCTAATGCTCCAATATGCAGAAAGTTTGGAGAAAAGAACATGATAATTCTGAGTCTATATGATGTGCAATTACACAATTATAATTACCAACTAAATATCAAAAAAATCAAAGACAATGTAATCCAACGAGTCACTCTATTTTTTTTTCTCCAAAAGATTTATCAGGCATGAAGCTGAAACCACCTTAATCTGAAAAATTTAAATCTTGTTTCTCGTGAGAAGATTGGGAAATCCAGACTTTAGCACTTTCCCTTGAAGGAATTACATGATGGACTGATGGACAAGCGCCAGGACACCTGCGAACTGGAACTTTTCCATACAAATTTGAGAACAGTCTGTCAATCTCTACAGAAAGTTTCTGCTGTGACTTTAGGATTGGATTAAACCCAATGACCAATTTAGGGAGAATTAGATCCCCTAATGATAGTGAGTCTTCCAGTCCAAGAACACAGTGTGTCTCTCCAAACATTTAGGCAGGCTTTCATTTCTTTCAATAGGTTTTGTGGTTTCCAGCATATATATCCTGCAGTGTCATCAACAGAAACGTATTTCATGTTTTCTTTTCCTATTATTGTAAATGGAACTATATTTTTGAAATTTCTAATACTGTTAATGTATAGAAATACAGTTGGTTTCATGTATTCAGTCATTTTTTTTTTTTTTTTGTAGGGGGGAGATTTTTAAAAAATTGTGTGTGTACACAATCATGTCTTCTATAGAGACAGTTTTTCTTTCTTTCCAAAACAGGTCTTTTTTTTCCTTGATGTACGGGACTGGCTAGGACCGCAACTTGAACGGGTGTGGGAAGAGTGGCCTCCTTGCCTTGATTCTGGATTTTGGGGGAAAGTATTAAATCCTTCATCATTAGGTAAGATATTAGCTGAAGGTATTTCATAGATGCCTCTTTGATAAGGTTAAGAAATTTCTTTTAGACATCTATGGAGATGATCATAGCTTATCTCCAGGGGTTGTTTGGTTGAAATGGCAAATTTTAAAATATTGAACAGTTCCACACTCAACTTGGCCATACTGCATCATTCTTTTTATATATTCCAAGTTTCAACTCGCTACTGTTCTTGAGGATTTTTGCATCTATGTTTATGAAGGATAGTGCTCTGTAATTTTCTCTTAATACCTTTATCTAGCTGTGGTATGAATGTAATGTTGGCATGAGTTGGAAAGTGTTCCCTTCTTGTGTATTTTCTGGAAGAGATTTTGTAGAGTTGACAATATTTCTTCTATAAATGGTTGGTAGAATTCACTAGTGAAGCTATCTTGCCCTGAATTTTTCTTTATGAAAAAGTTTCATAGACCATAAGACGATTCAGGTTCTCTGTTTCTTGATTGAGCTTTGGTAGTTGTGCTTTTCAAAATAAAGTAGCCCATTTATTGAAGAAGTTAAACGTATGGGCGTAGTTGTCAATGACACACACTTCTTATCTTCTCAATGTCAGCAAGATTTGTAGGAATGTCTTCTCTTGTTCTTAATATTGTTAATTTGTGTCTTTTTCTTGGTCTGGTTAAAGATTGATAAGTTTCACTGAAAATTTTCAAAGAATCAGCTTTTGGATTCATGGATATCTTCTATTGTTTTCTGTTTTCAATTTCATTGATCTCTATTCTTATTTTCTTTTCAAATTTGTATTTAAATTCTAGTTAACATATAGTGCAATATTGGTTTCAGAAGAATTCAATGGTTCATCACTTACATACAACACCAGTGCTCATCATAAGGAGAGCCCTCCTTAATACCCATCACCCATCTACCCCACCCTCTACCCCCTCCCTCCTCTGATCTTATTTTTTTCCTTCCATTTACCTTGGCTTTAATTTGCTCTTATTTTTCTGGTTTCTTAAAGAAGCTTAGATCATTGTTTTGAGACCTTCTTCCCTAATATAAGTACTTAATGCTACAAATTTCCCTCAAAGCACAGTACCAGCTTACCTGACAACTTTTGATGGGCTTTTACGTTAATTCAAAATATTTTCTAATTTCCCCTGTGAGGACTTCTGTGGATCAGAGGTTCATTCGCTACTTTCAAATATTTTGGATTTTTCACCTATCTTTGTTAATAATTTAATTCCACTGTGGTAAGAGAACAGATTATACACAATACTTTAAAATTTATTCAGATTTTATGGCTCAGAATATGCTCTATCTTCAAAATAATCTATGTGCAATTGAAAGTATACTTGGCTTTTGTTTAATGGCATATTCTATAAATGCCAATTACAAGAAGTTGGTGGATAATGTTCAAGCTGTCCACATCCTTCTTGATTTTATTCATCACTGAGAAAGGAGTGATAAAAACTTATTGTATACTAGTCTAGTTCTCTTTTGATCTTTGTTTTGTATGTTCCATTGTTCAGTGCACAGCCATTGAAGACTGTTTGTCTTCTTGGTGAATGGACGATTTTATCAATAGGTAACATCTCTATCCCTGGTAACATTCTTTGCCCTAATATTTGTCTAATATTGCCATAACCAGTTCAACTTTCTTTTAAATTAGTGTTTGCATAGTATATATCTTTATGTTTTAAACTTATATGGCTTCCGAATTAAAGTGGGTTTCTTATAGACAATACTTATTTGGATCTTGATCCCCCCCCCCAGTTTTACAATTTGTTTCATAATTGGAATACTAAGACCACTTGCATTCAATGTAATTACCGACTGGCTGGATTAAACTGTGCCATCTTATTTTTTTTTTCTATTTGTGCCATCTGTTCATTGTTCCTTTTTTCTTCCCTTTCTGCCTGATTTTGGACAGACAGTCACAATATGGTCATAGCCAATTTTTGTTTCACAGAAAACTTGACTTTGGACTTAGATATAAACATTTATTAAGATCCAAGAGATCTGACAAGTTTTGTCTACACAGAAAAAACTTACTGAAACCTCACTGGCAGTCAGAAGGTGACCTTTGAGGAAGAAAGTTTGTTAATAACACACTTGGAGGCCCCTCTCACAATACCTGACTCTTCTGGTTATTCTATCCAGACAATCTTAACACTGTGTGTTTGTAAATAAGCAAGAATTAAAAACACTAATATCTCTGGGAGAGCCACGAAGTCAGAGAAGGTCAAGATGACTCATGGCACCTCTTTTATAAGGCAGCAGTGTCCTCAAAGAACCCGAGAGGCAGGCATTACTCCAATGGGAGAATTATGATGAAAAAACTGGAGGCACAGAAAGGCTATAAAACATATCCAATAAGTGTTGTATGATGTTTGTTCTACAATACAAGTACTCCTCTTGAAGTTATGAGTCCTAAGTCAACTATTTCTTCAAACACATCCTTACTTGTTGATTTTAGTGAGTAACATTATCACCCTGGGAAACACTCCAGTTAGTAATACTGTCATTGGTTTCCAAAGCAGTAAGCATTTATGAAAAATACTTTAAAGCCTCTCTTCCTTTCATCAAAGCCTGTATAAGCTGACTGAGCATCTAAACAGGCCATGTCTTAAGGAACTTCACAGGACAGCTAAAGGAACAGGTAAACTGTAATTACTGGCTATTCAAAGAATATTAAACAATAGAGTAAATTCCTATTTTTATATATTGTTATCCATTTGAAGCATAGGGAAGAATTATTACTATCATGTGCTTATTTGGCTTTTATACTCAATCAGAAAAATGCCCAGATACATGCAAATATTTAGGTTAAGTTAATAAAAAGTGACCCTTTATATCAAGGAAAGCAAATATGCCTTTGTGTTAGTTTTTACAACATGGTTTCTATTCTACAGGTCTGGAGAGACAGAGATTGATGCAGGCTATGGCAATCACCAAATGAACATCTGCCTACTACAGACAACCCTTAACTTGCTGGAAAATAGGAAGAATGCCTCTCAATTTACACCATTTTCCTTATGATCCTTAAAATGATGACTGTCTTAGTACAAGTCAAACCAATTCAATTCAAGCCAACAAATTACATTATAAAGCTCCATATTTTGAGCTAGTTAACGTGCCACTGGGAATTACAGGAAGTAGAAGACAAGTCAGAAACTGTAAGGAGATACGGAATATTTACCTTACTTGAAATAATGTATTGACATAATTGAAAAATATAGAACCATACATCCAATAACTACAAAATACACACTGTTTAAGTACACATGGAGCATTTACCAAAATAGAACACAGGCTGGAACAAAAAAAATCTAAACAAGCTCTAAAGGACACAAATCACACAGAAAAAATGGTCTGATCACAGGAGAGTTAAACTAGAAATACAAAGAGAATTAAGAAAACACCCATATGTTTGAAACTACACATGAATCAAAGAAGAAATAATGAGGGAATCTTGAAAATATTTTTAAGGAAACAGTAAAAGTATAGTATATCAAAACTTGTGGGATACAGCTAAAGCAGTATTTAGCAGGAAATTTATAGCTTTTAAAGGGTTGTATTAAAAGAGGAGGATGGCTGAACAATGAAAGATGTAAGCTTCCTTCAAAGTAGCTTGGAAAAATATATTCCCCTTAAGGAAAGTAGAAGAATTTTTAAAAGAGTAAAATCAATAAAATAAAAAGCAGAGAAAAATGAAATTGATCAAAGGAAAAAGTTAACAGTTTTAAAGTATTAGTAAAATAGATGAACCTCTGACTAGATCTACTCCAACTCCTAGCAATCCAAGAGACACAGAGAAACACTACCCTTTTCAAGAATAAAGGCTATATACTCGTACAGACATGAAAGGCATTCAAAACAGTATCATCAACAGCTTTTGCCAATAAATTAAACACCGTAGATGAAATGGAGCAATTCTGTGAATACAAAATACAAGACCCAATTCAAGAAGAAAGAAAATAGGAATCACTATATCAATTAAAGAATTTGAATCTGCAATTAAAACCCTTCACACAAAGAAACCACAAGAAAGGAAAGAGAAAAAGATGAAGTCTGTCCCATTCTATTCCTAGTATATTCCTGACATCCAAACCTGGAAAATATATTGAAAAAAGAAAAATTTCAGGACAATAACTTTCACAACATAGTTATAAAATCCTAAATATTAACACATCAAGATTCACAATATATTAAGATAATGAAATCACAACCAAGTTTTTATTATAAAAATGAATAGTTCAGCACTGAAAAAAGTAATCCATAACATTAATCAAGAAAAGTCAATGCAGAAGATCTGATAAAATTTATCAATACATATTTCATGATAAAAGCTCTCAACGAACTAGAGACTAAAAGAAACTTCCTTATTTTGATAAAGGATATCTATTTAAGAAATCAAGAGTTAGATATTAAACCTGAATGGCAAACTACTGAAGTCATGAACAATACAAAGATGTCCACTATCAGTAGTTTTATTCAACAGTGGACACAGGTGAAGTGACTGAGTATACAGAAAATCCAAATAAAGTACAACACATTTAGGAAACTCACTTGATAAAAATTTATATATAAACTAATTATGTTGTATACTAGCAACAACTGGAAATTAATACCATTCATGACTGCAACAAGAACATAAAATATATGAGAATACATTTGATAAACAATGTGCAAAACTTCTACATTAAAAACCCTAAGGCTGTTGAAAAAAATAAATGACAAGAAATATCACATTATTTAATTGTAAGATATTACTGATGTTGGACTATTATCAAATGATCTCTGGTATTAATGTAATCCCAAATTTTCAAGAGGCATTTTGAGGGTTTTGTTTTAATTAGTGACAAGTTGAATATGAATTTATATGGAAATTCACAGGGCCTAGAATAGTCATAATAATAAAAAGAATAAATATGGAGGACTCACAATGCCTCATTTTCAACTTGCAGGGTGAAGCTACAACAGTCATGATCATGTGCTAGTGGTGCAGAAATACAAAGACCAAGGAAACAGAATAGAGAATCCAAAGTAGACATAAACACATCTACGGTCAATTGATTTGATAAAAGCATCTAGACAATTTAATGTGAAAAGACAGTGGTGGAAGCACTGGATATACAGAGGGGAAAAAGGAGCCTTGACTTTATCACATCATACTCAAAATTTTACCAGGGTTACAGGCCTGATCATGAAAGAGAGTAGAATAACTCTAAGAAAACAGCAATTTGGGAGTATGCAAGAATTGTTTTTAAAAGGTCACAAAATTCTCTAATCATAGAATACCGATAAATTGGGCTTCATTAAAATTAAGAACTTCTATTCTTCGAAAGGCACCACTGAGAGAGGTTAAAAAAAAGGGGGGGGGGTGGAGCAAGATGGTGGAAGAGTAGGAGACCTGGATTTCGTCTGGTCTCAGGAATTCAGCTGGATAGGGATTAAACCATTCTGAACACCTACGAACTCAACAGGAGATCAAAGAAAAGAACAGCAACAACTCTCTGAACAGAAAAGCGACCACTTTCTGGAAGGTAGGACGTGCGGAGAAGTGAATCCGAGGTGATATTTGGGAGGATAGACGGTGGGGGAGGGACTTCTGTAGGCCGCTTCTGGCAACTGATAGAGCCATGGATCACAAAATCAGAACTTTTAGAAGTCGGCTCTGCTGTGGGATGTCACTCCAGTGGCTAAGCAGGGGGTGGAACCCTCGCGGGACAGTGTGGTCTCAGGACCCTCGGGGTCACAGAAAGACCGGGGGTGTCTGAGTGCGGCAGAGCTCCCAGGTATCAGAGCGGGGAAGCCGGCTGCAGAGACGGAGCTGAGGCGCGGGCTCTCAGCTCGGGGTTGCCATAAACCGTGATCCGCGGCCCAGTCGGGCCCCTGCTCCTCCAGCAGGGACCCAACAAGCGGCAGATCCGGGGAGACTCCCCTTCCTCCCCTGGGAGGAGCCGCGCGGGAGCACACCGCAGGGATCTGCTGGGTTTGGAGACTCCACCCGGGGTCGGGTGCCAGAGATAGAAACGCGCGGTCACAGGCCGGGTGAGCACGGAGTGCGGCCGGAGACCGGGGAGACGGGAGTGACTGGCGGCTTTTCTCTGGGAGCGCACTGAGGAGCGGGGCCCGAGTTCTCGGCTCCTCCGGGGCGGAGATTGGGAGGCCGCCATTTTCACTCTCAGCCTCCAAAGCTGTACGGAAAGCTTGAAGGGAACAAAAGCTACGGAGAGCAAACCCGAGCAGATTACTTAATCCGGACTGGCAAGGGCGGGGCAATTCGCCTCCGGCAAAGACTTTTGAGAACCATGGCAACAGGCCCCGCCCCCAGAAGATAAGCAAGAACAGCCAGCCAAGACCAAGTTTACCCATCAAAGAGAAAGGCAGAACTCCAGCACTAGGGGAATAATGCACATACAATTCATGGCTGTTTTCCCATGATTCTTTAGTCTTTCAAAGTTAATTTTTTTTTTTTAATTTTTCTTTTTCCATTATTCAACCAACATCTTATCAGTCCCTTTTTTAAAAAAAATTAGTTTTCATTTTTAGAGTCATTCTATCCCTTCATAGTAGTTACCCTTATTTTTGGCATATATATATAAGTTGTTCTCTCTTTCAAATTTTGAGATACAGTTTCTTCTAACACATCAAAATATACCCTAAATCTCTACTGTATGGCTTTGTTCTAGTCTCCTGCCTGATCACATGCTCTCCCTTTTTTCCCCTCTATTTTAAATCCTTTCTTTTTTCAAACAACTTATCAATTCCTTTTATGAAATTTTTTATAATTTTCATCTTTACAGTCATATTCCATCCTTCATCGTATCAACCCTTATGTTTATACATATATAAGTTTTTCTGTCTTTAAAATTTTGGGAGGCACTTTCTTCTAACAGACCAAAATACACCCCAAAACTAGTGTGTGGCACTGATCTATGCACCAGCCTGATCATATTTGATCATATTCTGTTTTTTTTTGTTTTGTTCTGTTTTTGTTTGTTTTTATCTTTTTCTTTTTTTTTCCTTTTCCTTTTTGTTTCTTTCCCTTTCTTTTCCCCCGGCTTCAGGTCTTTTCTGATTTGTTTAGAGTATATTTTCTGGGGACATTGTTACCCTGTTAGCATTTTGTCCTCTCATTCATCTTTTCTCCTCTGGACAAAATGACAAGATGGAAAAAGTCACCTCAACAAAAAGAACAAGAGGTAGTACCGACTGCCAGGGACCTACTCAATACAGACATCAGTATGATGTTGGACCTAGAGTTCAGAATCATGATTTTAAAGATACTAGCTGGGCTTGAAAAAAGCATAGAAGATTTAGAGAAACCCTTTCTGGAGAAATAAAGGAACTAAAATCTAACCAAGTTGAAATCAAAAACGCTATT
>NC_138374.1:2711670-2751077 GCF_054177405.1 Leptonychotes weddellii
GGGTGATTGACACTGGGGAGGGTATGTGCTCTGGTAAGTGCTGTGAATTGTGCAAGACTGTTGAATCTCAGATCTCTACCTCTGAAACAAATAATGCAATATATGTTAAGAAAAAAAAAAAGATAGCAGGAGGGGAAGAATGAAGGGGGGGAATCGGAGGGGGAGACGAACCATGAGAGACGATGGACTCTGAAAAACAAACTGACGGTTCTAGAGGGGAGGGGGTGGGAGGATGGGTTAGCCTGGTGATGGGTATTAAAGAGGGCACGTTCTGCATGGAGCACTGTGTATTATGCACAAACAATGAATCACGGAACACTACATCTAAAACTAATGATGTAATGTATGGCGATTTACATAACAATAAAAAACTAAAAAAAAACTAATGATGTAATGTATGGTGATTAACATAATGACATTTAAAAAATGCAAAAAAAGAAAGGAAAAAAAAGACAGTAAGCATCATAAAGATTATTCACTAGCCACCTGGCATCTTGTATTCATCTCTCTTGGACAAAATTCTAGTAGTAATTGGCTGATAAATTTTAGACACATAAACAACAGTTAAACCTGGGCATGTTTAGCAAATGCTTCTAAAAATAAATGATTACATTACCTTTACTATTAAAAAAAAAGAAAAAAAAAGAAATGAGGTATCAGCCATGAAAAGACATGGAAGAATCTTAAATGCATAATACTAAGTGAAAGAAGCCAATCTGAACAAGCTACATACTCTAGGATTCCAACTATGTGACGAAGTGTAAAGGCAAAAGAATGGAGACAGTAGAAAGATCAGCAGTTGCCAGGGGTTAAGGAGGAAGAAGGGATGAATAGGGAGCAAAGAGGATTTTTAGGGCAATTAAACTACTCTGTAGGATACTAAAATGGTGGATACAGGTCATTATACATTTGTCCAAACACATTGGTTCACCAAAAGTTAACCATAATATTAAACTATGGGCTTTGGGCGAGCATATGTCAATGTAGGATGATCCATTTTAACGTACCTATCTATTTGCGATGTTAATAGGAGAAGCCATGCATGTGGGGGGGTGGGGCAGGGGGTACATGGGAGATCTCTGTATCTTCTGCTCCATTTTCCAATGAATGGAAAACTGCTGCTCTAAAAAAATAGTCTTTAAAAAGACATCATGTAGTAGGATTCCAATTATATTAAGATCAACAATAAGCACGTCTAATGTATAATGACAGAGGAGAATGAATGGTTACTTCAGGGCTGGAACTATTAACTGAGAAAGAACATGAAGGAGCCCTCTGGGGTTTGTGAAATGTTCTAAATCTTCCTCTGGTGTTTATTACAAACAACAGTGTATACATGTAAATTTGTCTTGAGTTGCACACTTTAGTATACTGTTCAATGTTTTACCTCAAAATTTTTCATGTCTTTCTTTACTGCACCTTCCATAATGACTTGTAGAACTTCAATTTGATGGCTGGAACTCACATAGCCATTTTGAACAATGAGGAAGAGCACACCATGATAAAACAGTCCAGATTTTTTGGACTTGCTGACACAGTCTCAGAAATTTCAAATGTGGCAAGGTTAGAAAGCAGAATCTTGATACCATATCAGAACTTCATCTCATTCTGTTCATTTTTTCTATTTCCAGTTAAGATCCTTATATTTTGATTCAATCACCTAAGAGGCATTCTGCTTGCTAACTTTGATCAACTTTGGAACTTTCAAGACAATAGTAATGAGTTTCAGAATCAATGGACTATTTCACACTGTGACAAAAGGAAACTGGTTTCGAAGGGGACCAGGAGGTCAGGTGAATACCACTGCTTCCCTGCTTCGCAAGACAGGATGACTTGTTTTCATGCCCCATGGAGGACGAGAATGTTAACCCACTCTCAACTGAGAATGGGAACTGACCAGCAAATGAGAGTCAACCACCATGTTACAGCCAAACTTGGGTTACCAAGGGGGTTTTCCTATGAGCTACATTAAGCACTTAAGGAGAAACAATCCAATGTGTTCCTAACCATTTGCATCCCCTTCCTGGGCACAGGAATAAAAGTATTCCCAGCCCTCCTTGTAGTCAAGCGGGGTCACGTTCTGGGTACTACTCCCTGGTACTTGGTTCACGTCTGTTTCACATATGCTTCCTCATTTGCAGATGAGGAATCTAGGACCCCAACATGGTGGGGGCACAAGGCTCATGGTGTCTGAATCCTTGACAAGGCTGGGAGGAGAGGAGAGCTCCCTCACACTGTCCAACCCAAACCAGATTAAGATGTCAGTGTAAGAATGGTTAATGTTTTTAAGCTGCTGGGACTTCAAGGTTTATGTTAGCAAAGCACTCTCTCACCTATTTCTGACAAATACAAATACCTCGATAGCTGGCCAGACTCAGAGCCAAGGACTGTACATAAGTTACATTCGATACTAATGATTACTAGAATAGGAACTCATAATATGGGTTAGAGGTCAACAGTAGAGACTCAGGAGCCAGAATGCCCGAGTTCTGAGGTTTAAAAGTTGTAGAATCTTGGGTAAATTACTTAAGTCTAGGATATCCCATTTTCCATTTGTAAAATGAGAGTGGGTAAATTATTACCTGGTACATAAGGGTGATGCATTTCAAGTTTATGTGATGCTTTTAAAATTTAAACCCAGTGGATTTGCCTGTTTGTCCAGTCTGCCTCCTTCCGCCACAAAAAAATTCCAAGATAGCATGCCCTCCCAAGGTTCCTGTTATTTTGATAACACTGACCAATCTCAAGAAACCAGAATTAACTAAAAAAAAAAAAAAAAGGACACAAGCTGGACTATTTCTCTCCTCAATGGACAGGAGATGGTCAAAAGGCTTTTCTTGAATATACTAAGGATACCAGGCTTAAGCAGGGCAGTCTAAACACACGAGCCTGCCATTCTGTCCTCCAAAAACCCAACTACGAAGACAGTAAACACATTTAAAAAATATAAAAGTGAAACAATCCAGTTGAGTCAAAAAGGATGGAAGCCTCCAGGAGGGTCTCCAAGAAACACTGAAACTGATTTTGTCATGCAGTCACATGTAGTAAGAGGGAGCGTGTACTTCCCCCAGGAGAGACTTTGGAGAAAAATTACCAATAGTTACGTAGAAATCTAAGAAGAATAAAAATGACACTTATCAGTCCAAGGTAAAAGAAAACACACAAGACTAAGTGTAACTAGCATTCACTATGTTGGCTGGCTAGGCCTAATATTTATGAGAAATACTAAGCAGCACTATCTATATAGTCATTTTGCTTTAAATGTGAAAAAGAATTATGATAAAACCAAAGGGGGAGATGGCAGAAGTGAAAGTTTGTATTTGTGTATGTGCAAGGAAGTTCCTATCTTCCGTATTATGAAGTCGAAGGCTAATATCAAAAGGTGATAAGAAATATCAGTCCCCCAGAACAAGCATGGTTTTTTACACAGGACTGAAGGAGATAAAGCGAAGAAAGTAAAAAAAAAAAAAAAAAAAATCACTGCCTTTAGAGAATAGGAATTGGGAATGGGGAGGATGAAGTAGAGGCTGCTCTTTAAAGAAGATAAAATTATAAAATTGTTTCTTTTCTACATGGTCTTGTAAGCCTTGTGTAAGTTGATAAAGAGATTTTGTGAAGAACGCATGGAGTCCGTGTTTGCACTGCACCCTGCCACCACCTGACCTGCCCACCTCCTTGCTTCAGGACAGTCCTGCTTGCTCAGTGTGCAACATACTCCCCAAGGCTGGGTCCTCCACCCTGCAAGACTGGAAGTGCTTTTCTGGGGCCTCCACAAATACCTATGCTCACATCCTGAGTTCAGAGCGGCTTCCTTGGAGTAAGGACTACCCTTGATCTCTGCCTACGACAGCCACCGTTACAGCTGTTATAAAGCTTACTGTGTGTCGGGGACCCTTCTAACAGCTTCAAAGGTGTCAAATAATTTCATCTTAACCCTCCAAAGTAGGAAATATCATCATCCCCGATTTAGAGGTTAGGACAAAAACCACAGCACGGTTTAAAAACTTACCCAAGGTCACCCAGCTAGAAAATGGGAAAGGGAGATTTTAACCTCAATAGTTATCCTGCAGAGGAAGCCCTGTGCCTCATGACTGCTCCCCAGCGGACTCACCGCACATACTAACTCAGCTATGACCAGACTCCTCAGGGGTGCTGAGCTCAGTAAGCACACGTGGGATGGTTAATTATGTGTTCAATTTGGCTGGGGCATGGTACCCCTATAAACATTATTCTGGATGTTTCTGTGAAAGTTTTTTTTTTTAATGAAATCAAATTTAAATAGTCAACTTTGAATAAAGCAGGTTACCCTCCATAATGTGGTTGGGTATCATCCAATCAGGTGAAGGCTCTGATAGAATGAAGACTGACCTCACTTGAACACAATTCTTCTTTAGGAAATGTACCTCAGGGGCACCTGGGTGGCTCAGTCATTAAGCGTCTGCCTTCGGCTCAGGTCGTGATCCCAGGGTCCTGGGATCAAGCCCCACATCGGGCTCCCTGCTCGGCGGGAAGCCTGCTTCTCCCTCCCCCACTCCCCCTGCTTGTGTTCCCTCTCTTGCTATGTCTCTGTCAAATAAATAAATATTAAAAAAAAAAAAGGAAATGTACCTCAATGCACATGCGTGCGCGCACACACACACACACACACACACACACATACACGGTTCTGTTTTTCTGAGGAACCCTAATAAATATGTTTCTGGACCTTTGGTGCACAGAATTGTATCCACAATCCTTATCCTTCATTCCTGACACTTATCATTGACCAGGTCATACTTTAAAATGAAATACCCATCATCTAAACAAAAGCTGGAACTGACACCAATCCACATGTAAGACCCCATCTCCAACCCTTGTGCTGAAGCTACCCTTCTCCTGATTATTATATTCATTATTGTATTCACTTGCTTTAGGAAGTCATTGCAGAGTAGGAGTTCCTAGAATGTGTTTTACATTTTAATTGTATTTTATGAAAAAAATTATACAAGATGTAATGTTTCTGGGTTACCTTTTGCACTTATTATATCGATATCAACCTATCTTGCTGCATGTCACTATGCATAGTTCATGTGCTCTATTGCAGAATATTCCATCGTGCTACCAGAACACAGTTCACTATCACATAGTATCACTACAGTTGATATGGAAATGATTCACATGCCTGCTTTTGGTGTTGTGGACATTGCTGCAATAAAATTTCTTAGGTGTCTTGTACCTCTGCAAAATTTCTCTTGGTGGGTATACTCTCCACGTCCTCACACTAGTTGGCACCATCAGACTCTTTGGTTTTGGCCAATTTAATTGGCATAACATGTGATTGGGAATGTGAGGTGCATTTCCCTAAATCACTAATGCTGAACATCTCTTTATATGACTATGAATTTTCTAACGTTTCTTACACATCTAGAATAAACTTAACTTTCCTATACAACATCAGATTTAATTTGCTAATTGTGTTTAGGATATTTTTCATCTATTTTAATGAGTGGAAAAGACCTGTAATGTTCACAGAATGTCTGATTTCCACATCACGGTTAAGCTGATCTCAGAACGAGAATGGCAAGTATCCTTTATCCTCCTAATTTCTGGAAAAGTTAATGTGAAATTGATGTGTATTCAAAAATGTTAGAAATCACCTATTTGAACTGAATCAAGTGGTTTTCTTCATGGGAAGATTTAACCACTGCTTTAATTGCTTTTCTAAAAAAAATATTCAAGCCTTCCATTTATTTAAGCTACAGTTTTTTTGAGTTACGTGAATTTTGTCCAGGTTTTCAAAACTTTAGCATATACCTGGAGACACGTTTCCTTAACTTTTAAATCTCTCATCTTTTTGTACTTTTTTCCTTATTATTCATATGTCTCACCTTTCTTGGACCAATTTTTTTTCTCTTAATTTATGGCTTTATTTTTGTGTTTTTGTATTGATTTTATTAATTTCTACTATTTTGTCTTCTACTTTATGTTCATTCTATTCATTTTCTACCTTTTGAAATGGGTACTTCACTGCTAGATGTTAAAATATAACAAATTAATTTTGAATCTTTTCACTTACGTGCTATTAGGTTTTGTTTACATTATTGTTTTATTATGTAATAACCCTTTCTATCTCTAACAATACAGTTTGTCTTAGTCTTTAAGATTTATTTGAGAGAGACAGAGAGAGAGAGATAACGTGTGCTTGGGAGGAGGGGCAGAGGGAGAGGGAGAGAGAGTCTTAAGCAGATTCTGCATTGAGCATGGAGCCCCAGGTGGGGCTCGATCTCATGACCCTGAGATTATGACCTGAACCAAAACCAAGAGTTGGATGCTTAACCGGCTGTGCCACCTGGGTGCCTTGTCTTTGAGTCTTTTATACATAAGTACAGCCACTCCAGGTTTTTTTTTTTTTTTTTCATTTTCCAAGTATGGTTCATTTACCTTTAAAATTTGAATGTTATCAAGTTATAAGTGTCATGTAGACTTGTATTCAGTTTATCTTTTATACTGGTGAATTTAGTTCATTTACATTTATTGCAGTTATAATAGTTTAATTTTTGAGGTCTTGTATACAAGAGAATATTTTTATCAAGTCTTCATATTTTAAAGGTTGAGCTGGATAGGAAATTCTATGTTCTACGTTATTACCCTGAAACACTCTTTCATTGTCTTCTTATATTTGGGGTCACTGTTGAAAAATCCTCAGTCAATATGATGGCTGCACCTTGATTTATGCTCTTTTTCTATAATGTTTTAGAAATTTCTCTTTGATATTCTTGAGTTGCACTTTGTCTAGCTGCTGGTTTTTCCTTCTCTTGGCTCTTTGGAATTCTCTTGGACCTTTATCCAGAGGCCTTTCCTCTTTTCTTAATTCTAGGACACATATATCCACTAGATCTTCAAACATTTCTCCCAGAGGTGATGTGTGATGGGAGACATAAACCTGTTGCTGACACTTACTCTTTAGTTCTCAGGACACTCAGAAGAGAAGCAGCAACTTTTGTCTTCAGGAAAGACATCAAGCCACCAGGCACAGTATAAACCCATCAAACATTGCTGTGTCTTAGAAATTTAGAAGCAATCGGTGGACCAGCAACACGTTCCCTTCTGTGAGTATGTGAAGGAGAGAACATGGGGCTCACCCTCCCCTTCAACCACCACCCAGAACTTTTCAGTCAACTGGGGAGTGTGCGTCCCCCTCAAATTCAAGCCTGAGGTTGTGGGTGAGCTAGAAGCCAGGTCTAAGAACACATTTAAGCCGGCACTCACTCTCAGGGCCTAGGCAAGTGCAGGGTTGGTCTGGTAGGCCTGCCATAACAAAATGCCACAGACTGGACTGGGTCGCTTAATGAAAGAAATTTATTTTTTCTCCTAATTCTGGATACTTTAAGTCCAAGCTCAAGGTGCCAGCCAGTTGATTTCATTCGGAGGTCTCTTTCCTCGACTTGCAGTCAGCCACCTCCTTTGTTGCCCCTTCACATGGTTGTCCCTGCACAAGCACTGGTGGGGGTCTGTGTCCTTTTTCTTAGAAGACACCAGTCATCTTGGATCAGGGCCCACCCTAACAGCCTCACTTTGCCTTAATTACCTCACTAAAGGCCATCTCCAAAGATAGCCCTACTCTCAGGTACCAAGGGCTAGAGACTCAACATATGAATTTTAGGGGGACCATAATTCAGTCCATGGCACTCACATAAACCTGAAAGTGAGTGCTCCTTGCTTTGCCTAGTCCCAACCCTGCTAAAATTCTGATGGTAACCCTTTTTGTAATGATTCATTCAGCTAGAAAGGAAGGGCAAGTCAGCCTGCCTGAATTGAGCACGTAAGTGGACATTTTGACGGACCATGGTAGGAAGCCTGATCCCAAGCCACTGTGGTGACCATGGGCACAAGAATCCATGCACTTTATGAGGCTCCTGGCTTTGCTGAGGGAGGCCCTGCGGTCCCAACTGCACTAGCGTCAGAAGACACCTTCCTTCTCCGCTTCCCAGTTTTCCATTCAAGGGGCACAAGGCCTCTGGGAATGACAGGAACACCATGCACGGCACTAATTAAGAGGTGAGAACCCCACTTATACCCAGTGGAACTTCACAGAAATACATGATGGGACCTGTCACACCACACTAATTAGTGACAAGGGGTGCTTCTGTCTATGCAGGTCAATGAAAATGCAAAATATGTGAGAAACAAAAACACTTATTTAAGAGAAGCAACCGTTGGAAAACCCTACAGGTTTACTCCTCTCCAATTTAGACAAGTGTAGTTGCCCTATAATTAGAAAGCAACTTACATACGATTAACTGTAGACCAGTTTTTCAAATATATCTGACTTACTTCAAAAAGATTATCTTTCTAATTTTTGTCTCATACATTTCATAAATATTTCCTTATAAATGCAAATGTGAAAAAGGCCTCACTAAAGACAATGTTGTAATTTCAAAAAGGACTTTCACTGTGGGAATGGATATCCAAAAAACAGCAGAACTCCAAGTAAATCTGTAGTGCAATACTGAAAGCTTATCCTTTAAATTTAGAAGCAAGATAAGAATGCCTGTTACCACAACTTCTATTCAAAACAGTATTTAGAGATTCTGGCCAGAGAAGCCAAGACAAAAAGAAATAAATGGTATCATTTAAAATGAAGAAATAGCAGCATTAAGGCCTGCATTCAGTGACAGTTGCCTAGACACACTGCACAGGTATGATTCACACTCCAAATTGGGCTACAAGTCTCATCAATATAAAGGCTCTTGTCAATGATGCAAGCAAGAAAAATCTCAAGGGCCATTATGTATCAAGTGCCTGCTGGGGATTAGCATCCATGCTGGTGATGTGTTAACATAATCCATTCTACAATAGTCTTTGGAAAGCTTCTATTGAAGGCACTTGAGTATGCCAACACCCAGCCTGGACTCAGGTGAGAAGGCACCATGCACTTTGGGGACTTCTCCACCACAGAAATTTTTAGCCATGGAGCAAGATGTTATAAACTTTTTATATCGTAGATGAATTTCTTCAGAAGAACCTTACAAATCCTAACCTATTTAAAGATAAAAAGGTCTCAGAAAAGCAGATCTTACTTTTTCCTCAGTTAAAATATACTGGCCAAGAATGAGCAGAGATTAAACTCCGAGGAATGTACAAGGTTTTCCGTCACAGTGTTTTGGGATGGAGAACATAAGTCCACTCTTCATACATCTCCTAGTGCTGACTGCAGCAGGGTCTCCTTGTGGCCCACTTGTGCAAAGTGTTATTCTTCGCCCTGAGGGATGCAGGTCTGGTGTTCAAAGACCTTTTTTCATATGCTCTAGTTTGCACTATGAGAAACATTTGGAGATAAAGCAAAAGTTCAATACTTATTGGGAAGTTTGGGGGAAGCTAATTTAATGTTGTAATATCAAAGCTTTAAATTATACACTTAAAAGTAATTTTAAGAAAACCAAAAACACCTGAGCATTTCTCTTTCCAGGCAAGATGGAATAAGTAACAGACAGGATTTACTCCCTCACCTAAAGCAACTGAAAAGGGGGAAAAAAGAAAGTATTTAAAACAACAGTTTCCAGGACACCAGAGAGCCAAGTAGAGTGGCTGATGAAAGAGGGAAACAGGGCGCCTGAGTGGCTCAGTTGGTTAAGCGACTGCCTTCGGCTCAGGTCATGATCCTGGAGTCTCAGGATCGAGTCCCGCATTGGGCTCCCTGCTCAGCAGGAAGTCTGCTTCTCCCTCTGACTCTCCCCCCTCTCATGCTCTATCTCATTCTCTCTCAAATAAATAAATAAAAATCTTAAAAAAAAAAAAAAAAAAGAAAGAGGGAAACAGGTGAAGGCTACAATTGTCCTGGCTGATTGTTGCAAGTTTCCAGGCCACTGCACCTGGTGGGGTCACGGGAGGCACCTGCTGCACTCATTGAGGAGGAGAGGAAGATGTGTGTGGGAGACTGAAGCAGGTAGAGTTTGCAGGACAGAAGTGGATACAGCACAGAAGGAAGACTCTGGAGATCTGTAGAGGCCTCTTCCCAAGTATCTGGCACAGTCATGTGAGGAAACTACCCAAGATTGGGGAAATGCCTATTTCCAACAGCCAGACTGGAAATCCTCATAATTCGTGGAGCATTCTTGCCTAGGTAGTGGGAAATCATTGGCCCCAGAATGAATACTGCTCTGGTTTTACTTAGCAAACCTTAAAGATCAGACCCAAGAGAATCAAACTGTTGTTAAGTAATTTATTTTTTATTTTTATTTTATTTTTTTTTAAAGATTTTTATTTATTTATTTGAGAGAGAGAATGAGAGACAGAGAGCATGAGAGGGAGGAGGGTCAGAGGAAGAAGCAGACTCCCTGCTGAGCAGGGAGCCCGATGCGGGACTCGATGCCGGGACTCCAGGATCATGACCTGAGCCGAAGGCAGTCGCTTTAACCAACTGAGCCACCCAGGCGCCCTGTTGTTAAGTAATTTAACTGTATCTCAGAAGAGCTTAAGAATATTTATTAGAACACAAAAATATCCTGCACACATTAAAGTAAAATTCACAATGCCAGGCATTTAGTCGAAGATTACCAGGCATGAAAAAAGCAGGTCAACAGGACCAGTTATGATAAGAAACAGCCACTTGAAAACCACCTAAATCTAACTCAGATATTAGGATCAGGCAAGGTCACACAGTTAATGTAATTGTTTCAGATGTTCAAAAAGCTAATCAGAATTATAGGATGAAAACTACAAAATCTGAGATGAAAAATACACTGGATGGGAACAACAGATCAGGCACTAAGATTAAATTACTGAACTTACACACCTACAGAAACTACCCAAAAAGAAAGACGGGGGTGGGGGTGGCAGACACATAAATGAAGCAGCACTAGTGAGCTGTGGAAACTCCAAGAAACCTTATATATGTGTAGCTGGAGTTTCTGAAAGGGAGAAAAAGAAAAATATTTTAAGAAATAGTGACCAAAATATTTCCATGTTTGATGCCAACTATAAATACACAAAATTTCAATGAGACTAAGTACAAGAAACATGAAGGAAACCACACCAAGATTCATCATAACCAAATTGCTCAAAACATTAAGAGCCTTACAGGGGGCCAGAGAAGAAAATGTCATTACATGAGGCAGCACAAAAAGAAGACAAAAGAATTTTTGGAAACAGCACAAGCACACAGTGGAGCAACATCTATGAGGTACTGAAAGAGAAAACCTACCAATCTAGAATTTGTACCCAGAGAAATCATCTTTCAACAATCAATGAGCAAGACAGTCATTCTTGGACCTATTCATCTCCAGCAGACTGCCACTGTGAGATAGAGAACAGGAAATCCTCAGGCAGAGGGAAATGGTTCCAGATGGAAACACGGGTCTAACAAAGAATGAAGAGCAAGAAAGCTGCACTGGGACACAGGCAGACTCCTTACGTCCAGATGGTTTGTGGCCGTCTTCACACAACAATGGCAGAGCAGGGTGGTGGAGACAGGCTATGGATGGCGAAACCCCGAGTAATTACTGTTTGGCTCTTTATGGATATTTTAGGACCTTGTATTAGGCACACAACTTAAAATTATTTGCCTTTAATAACCTTGTACCTGCTGTTCTCTTTATACACACACAGATTTCTGGAAGGATGTTCACCAAATATCAGCACCTCTTACTTCTGGAGCCGGAGGCTGGGAGGTGATCTGTCATTTTTTCCTTTGCTTTCTTTCATCACTTACAGTTTAAAAAGAAGTTCTTCAAAAGTAACAGAAGCATTACATAAAAATGTAAGATATGGGCAAGAAACACAGGAACTCCCTTGGTCATCACCACCCAAGGCCACGGTCACTGCCACTTTAGAGTATTCAAGCATCTGTCACATTACATAATTGCAACTAAGGTGGGATGTTCGTTTGCTTTTGGCTTAATTTAGCATTTCTCCACGATGACACAGTTTCCCAGGCAGTTAGACGTTAAGTTTGATGAGGTGGAGTTGTTTTCTAACAATTTCACCATCGTTGGCCATTTAGATTTGTTTCCATTTTTCACTATTAGCAGTGCTGCAATATATACATAATTTTTCTGTATTTTCTCTATAAAATACATTTGCGGGGCACCTGGGTGGCTCAGTCGGTTCAGTGTCCGGCTTGTGATTTTTGGCTCAGGTCATGATTGCAGGGTCATGGGATCAAGCCCTGCGTTGGGCCCCAGGCGAGGCGGGGAGTCTGCTTGGAGGTTCTGTCCCTCTGCATCTCCCCCTCTAACAGATAAATAAATCTTAAAAAAAAAAAAATAAAATACATTTGCAAAGTGGGATTCCTGAACCAAAGGGCTTTAACATTTTTATGTCTGTATGAAGAATCACAGGATTGACGGCACTTTACAGTATCAGTCCATCAGTTTCAGCCCATCCTTGACAACACTGCACTTTCATTTACATTTTTTCCTCTGAATTAATGGTGCAAAGTGGGTTGTTTTAATTTACATAAAATTTTGTTTAGACAATATTTTCAGATAGAAGGGATACAAAGCAGTTATTTCCAAAGGGTGTGTTTAAAGGATACCTTACCCTTGGCTGAACTTGCTCATTTTACGCAAATACTCAGCAACACGCTTGTTCTCCTAGCAGCAGGAGACAGGGAATCAATGGTCAGCGAGTGAGAACACCTTAGCTGGACTTGTAAGTGCACCCAAGTCACTCCTGGAACAAAGTGTCATCACTGAAGCCACACGTGGCAGGGTGCAGGACATCTTAGTCAAACTATGACCTAGCTCTTCAGCACAGTGTATGAGAACAGACTGCGAGATGCTCGTCTCTACAAGGAGATCACTCCCTACCTTTAATTGGGACCATGTAAATCTTAGGTCATGTCATCACAATTGAGTTACAAGTTTCTAAGAAGAGGGGATATGTGTTATAAAACAAAACAAAACAAAAAACCCCCCCAAAACAGACTGGTCCTACTTACAGAAGTCAAGAAAAAAATACATGACCTGGAAACACAGATGAGAAATACAAGCTACAAAATCCCTCCCCTTGCATCATGTTATGATCACATTGATATCGATGAGGTTTGGAATTTTAAGGTATTTTTCCTTCCCTTTTTATGAAAAACAAGTGTAAATCTTTTTCTGGATGGCAATGCACTTTTCTACACCCTTTACAAAATAAAGCAACTATTTGTAAAGTGAGGTTTTTTGTTTTTAATGAACAGTATCAGAAGCAACCTGGACACTTTTTTTCCTCCAGTATGAACATGTTCATGCAATGAAATAATACACAAAATGGCTTCCCCTTCTGATAGCACTTTGCCTAGTAATTGGTATTTAGTAGCCCTTGCCAACTCACCATTAAAAATGGCTTATTTTATTGATTTCAACACCTTGAGAAAAGCATCTCAGCTCTACCCATGAAAACCTTCCTCTGTCTTTTTCTATCAGTTCTAAGTGTCTCATCCATCCGAGTGCATTCAACCTTATATGCACTAACAAAGTAAAGGTAATTGAGTCTCAAGATGAATTTTAAATACTGCCATGAGTTCATCTTCAAGGGCTGAGGTGCTTTATGAGAACAAAAATGTTTTGTGCTTTTTTCCCCCCTAAAAGCAGAGGAGAAACGTAGGTGGAAATCTCAGGCTGAAAGACCATTTGTTTCAAAGAAAGGGTTAATATCTTTCCTTACATCCAGCCATGAACTACACCAAAGAGCTCCTCACGGCATGAGAGGGGAGGACATTTCACTTGATGTTGCTCAAATCCAACTTTTAAATTGCCCTTCAGAGGCATCTGTAGGCAGACAAGCCGACCTTCTACAGGGAGATCAAAGAGAAGAGGAATCACAGTGGCCAGGCCCTTTCATGTGGACGGACAACACCCATGCTGGGCACCTGTTGCTCCTGAGGGGGTGAGATGTTGAGAGAATTACATATTAACTGAGCGCGTCGAGGACACGGTGCATGCAGAAGGGGGATATGGCCACCTGGCCAGAGGCAGAGATGCACCGTGATTAGCCAGGCAGAGAACAAAGCTGTCCACCAACTGCCCACCCTCTCTCAATTGTGTCCAGCAAACGTTCTTTTAAAAGTCTTTTGCTCCAGGAACAGAAATCTGCACCTGAGGACACTGGCAGGCGGCTCTCGGACATGTTACTCAGCACCTCCGTGAAAAGAACAAATGCGTTGACGCATTTTTTCCAATAAACTGCATTTTCCTTTTCAACCTTCTGGATAATTTCATGCTCACAAAGAGGCAAGTTGGAATTTTTCCGGGACGAGTCCAGAAAGGTACCTCCACCTAGTGAGTCACACCTTCCCTTTCAGGCCTCCTGCCAGGCCTCCCACCGGTGCAAACCTGCAGTGTGGGTCTGAGGTACGGGAAACATCCACCTGGGATTCAGCCGAGATCATGAACATGTTTTATTTGTGAGCTACAGCAGAGATGCAGACTGACTTAACTTTTCCCCGAAGACGATCAAGGTAAAGGTAGAGCCTTTATGAAGAACGAGACAGTGACATCGCTCACACAAACAGTGAGAGTGACTAAGTCACGGCATCGACACCGCGTAACTATTCTGTCCCTACAGAATGAGTTAAGGCCTCATGCTTCACCAGCAAAGGGCCTAAAAACAAATTCTAATATCCTGAGGGTTTGTAACTAGCCACAGACAGCCTATAATGTGTAATAGACCACCACGGGAAAATATTCTATCATATACTCACGCAAGGTACACAGCACATCCTGACTACATGTGTGTGTCGGGGTCGAGATGGCATTAACTTTCCTAGCACAGGGGCACCTGCTTCCACCAAAACCAGTGCTCATAAGGCATTTTCATCTGCTGAGAATATGGTCCACATAACCTCAAATTATTTGTAATATCTTCAAAGTAACATGAGCCACTTACGAGGGAAAATCCCAATGCCCGATGCCCCAGGCCCTAGAAGGTGACGTGGCCATGTGGGCCTGTGGCTGGCAGGGCCGTGCCGAGGGCCTGCAGCGCTGTAACCGAGCGGGGCAGCTGCCCAGGACGCCACTGGCTGGGGAGCCAGCGAAGACGCTGTTGGGTGCGAGCAGGGGAAATCTGGAAGAGCTTCTGTGCCATCATCCTTCTGACCTTGGGAAAAACCAGGAAAGGAGGAGGGCATGTGAAGCCAACTTAAATTTGACTTTGGATCCGGTTTCAAGTATTTAACATCCAGAGGGTTTTAGCTTTACTCCGGGTGCGATGCCTCACAGGCCGAGCTGTATCTTTCCCGCAGAACCTACACTTCAAGGTGCACGTGAACACAGCATCTGGTACCTTCCCCTCTAATACCTCAAACCTGCATGTGCGGAGCTGGTTTCTGCACCGAGTCCACTGATGTGGTCCTGAAACATTTTGGGAAATGACGCCCGGCACACACAGCCACCCAGGAAACACCTGGGCCGGTCGCCAGGCACACAAGTGGGCGCCAGGACGACATAGCCTGACCAGAGACGCTGTATGGCCCCCCGGGCGCACCAGCACCGTCCTCCACAGACGCCGCGCTGCAAATCGCAGCTTGCACATGGTGCAAACGCACTTAGCGGAAACGTTTGTTTACTCACTGAAAGCTGCACTTCATCTTGGTTTTTGTCTTCCAAAACGTATGTGGTAAATAAATGTCTAAAGCTTTTTGAAAAACAATCTGGATTTTGTTCATTTCACAGAAGCAAATTCCACAAAGTTTTTTGATCAACAGACCAGTGTGAAAAATGAGGAGTAAGACCTTACTTCTACAAAAGTATCTGAAACCTTGCTTTTTAGATGGCCGTCATCTGCAAGGACACAGAAATTCTTCATCAACGGGACTGAAACAAGATTATCAGCCAGGTTTAAAACAAAACCAAGGCAGACGCTTCGAGTGCAGTCACTGTAAGACCACCTCCAGTTAATGACTTCAAACAGGCCACACTCCCTGAGCAAAACAGGACAGTGGACACAGATGCCATAAAGCAGTAACACAGCTCACTCTTTGCTCCTTTTCAAAACCTAACTCTTGGTCCACAATCACAGGACAGAATTTTGTACTTCTCTTCTAGCTACAGGCATAAAACAGACGACAGGCAGGTATCTACAAAATACTTAACAGTGAATGGCCAGTGAAAACGTGGCAGATATTTATACAAGAACAAAATACGAAGCGCTAGTTTAAAAAAAAAAAAAAAAAGCTGACATGAGGGTGCTCACTTCCAGAGGCCTCTGCGTAGCTCTGAGAAGTGTAGCCTTTGGTGAGGACCTTGGTGCAAGGCTGCTTGTCACAGTGAGGGGTCAAGGACTGAATGCTTTAAAACGACTTGAAAAAAAAAAAAAAAAGTCCTGCACCAGGAGAGCAAAAAGTCACCATTATCGTAAAATTCGGGTAAAAATAGAATTCTTTATTGCAAAAGCTGCTTTATCTGATGGGCTGAGGGGCCAGGGAAGAGAGGTATATTCTGTTTTCTTCGAGTTTGTTTTTGTTACACTGGTTCCAGAAATCCTAGTCTCTCCCTGGAGATCCCAGCTTGGTTTAGCCTGTCACCATCTTCAATTAACAAAGTCCCATGTCAGATGGATCCACGTGAGAAAAATGGTCACTGGATCCTTCCCTAGCTACCCTCTTGTCTCCACCCCTCCCCATACACATCTTCAACAAGAGACGCCTTCCTTTGATTTCCCATCTTCAAGCTGCTTCTAATGACAGTGGAACGGAGTGATAACCACAGGAGGGCAGGTCCCAGGGAGCACCATTCTTCCTCTGCCTTCTAGACAGGCTGGGTCCTGAGCAAGCCTGTTCTCCCAGCCTGGTCACCTGTGGAGCACCATCAATGCTAGGGACTCTGGAATGTCACAGGCACCCCTGTCCCCACAGAAACAGCACGGATCCTATCTGCTCCCATGGTCTCCAGATGCTCCGTGAACCTAACAGCATTTGCTGGGCCATAAGATCTACCATCTACCCAGATGGAGAGCATACTCTGCGGTCTGCTTATACAATAGCTTACAAAACTACTGACCCAGTAAAGCCAAAATTATGAACATGGTAATTACATACATCTTAAAAAAAAATCTTACCTTATGCAAAAAATGGCTCCCCATTCAAAGCTGGGGCTGTGGGCTTTGTGAAATCCTTCAACCAGAACCTAGCCGATCAGAGGGGTGTGTGTGAAGCAGGGACTGAGGGTGTCCTGAGCGGACTCAAGCCAGCACTAAGCACCCACAGGCCATCTGGCTTCCCATGCTCTCAAGTCAACTGAGGATCGATGCCATGTGAAATGGTAGGACCACCACCCCAGGACAACCAAATCCCCTTTCTAGTGACCGGTAACTCTCAGAATCCCAGATCAGTGAAACAGATGGGAAGTCTGGAACCCACACACCTCACAGAAGTGGAATCATGTGGACGAAACGCCGTCACACAGATGTTAGGCTGGTGAAGCAGAGTTAGCGCCCATCTTCAACTTGGCTTTCAGACAGGGCAAGCCCACATGCACTCAGTGGCCAAGAGACCATCCCTGAGCAGGAGGGACGGTCTCCCCCAAGCCCTGAAAGCCTGGGCAGGGTTTCCAGCATAGCGGGGAGTCAGCTCTGGGACATCAGGCTTGCCTCAACGGAACGGAGGTTTTCCATGACGTCTGCGTGTGCTGACGCAAGCTCAAGGGGGCCTTTAGAATGCTGGAGTCTTTGGCAGTATTGCTCACACACACAGTTCTGGCCAGTACTCAGGCGAACAAATGAATCACTGCATTACCCAAAATGGGCCCTGGGAAGGAGAGGCCTACAGGCAGATGGGGACAGACGATCTAGAGCACAGGATGCTCTAAATGCTCCAGAGGCCCTCCTCCGCCCCCACCTGCCCTCCAGCTCTTCCTGATTAGCCTACACTCAGATTGATACACTCAGGTCACTCTTCTGAGATGCAAAACAGGTAAGAGCAAAGCGGGAAGAGAACAGATATGCGTAACGATCAGGAAGTCTGTTTTCTCTGAATGTGTATGAGGACACCGATTTCTTGAAGTTAAATTCAACCTTGCATCACTGGGATAGGCCTTACTTGACAAAACGGACTTCCTACATTTTATTAGGATTTTTGCGTCTGGGTTCATGACACTGGTCCATGGTTTTCACTTCTCATGCATCCTTGCAGACCCGACATCCGGGTTATGTCGGTCTCCTTCCCTGAAAGGGCTGACAGAATACTGGCAGCTCTCCTCCCTTGAAGGTCCGAGAAAATTCAATGGTGGTGAAGCCCTATGGGCCTGGATTTTTCTTTTCTTTTTCTTTTCCTTTTTTTAAAGGTTTTATTTATTTTAGAGAGAGAGCTTGCACAAGCAAGGGGAGCAGCAGAGGGGGAGGGAAGGAAAGGGGAAATAATCTCAAGCAGACTCTGTGCTGAGCACGGAGCCCGACATGGGGCTCGATCTCAGTACCCTGAGATCATGACCTGAATCAAAATCAAGTCGGGCGCTTCACCGACGGAGCTACCCAGGCACCCCCCTGGATTTTTCTTTAAGGGAAGATTTTTATTTTTCAATTTCTTTAAATTCAATTGTTAAGATTTGAAAGGAAATTTGTTCATTTTATCTTATTTGTCGAATTTGTTAGCTCTTTTTAAATAATATCCTCTTATCTCTTAACATCTGTGGAATGTTTAGTGATGTACCTCTTTCCATGCTACTCATTATTTGGTGTTTTTCTTCCATGCTCAGTCTCACTAGGTATCTGGAACAATTTCACAAATCTTTCCAAAGACACAACTTTGGCTTGGCGGACAGGTGTAGGATCCCATCTTCTGTTTTCTTCTCCTGGTCTCCTTGTCCTTATGGTAAGGTCCGCTCTGCCTCAGACTTGCACACCACCCCCGACGCTGCTATTAATGGCCCTGGGGGCACACGGAGCGGCCTTCTCTGCATCTACGTGCACGTCTGTGGCCTGAACACTGCTCTTCCACAGCGTCACCCCTGCTGACCTTTGATCCAGAGGCTCATTTCGTCCACCGACGTCGGAAATCCTTCCGCCAAGGCTGCCGGCACAGTGCCCTGCTCCTCATCTCCTACTGGCCGCGTCTGCTGTGGGCTCTGTATGGTGCCCCCACTCCCTGCTTTCTACTGGAGAAATCAAGAACGTGCACGATTAATTTCCTGTTTTGCAGACAGGGATGTGGAGAGGAGAAGCACGGTGTAACCCTCTACAAGGTAAGAGCCTTACGGTTGCGGAGCTTCGCTTCCCACCTGCTCCCACCGGACCCCCGGCGCTTGCTCTGGCTACAGGCCAATACCTCTGTCCCCCAGGGGCGCATGGCCTGGGCCCTTTACACAGACACGGCTCAACCACAGGGAGCCTTACTTACCATGCCGGGTTTTTCTTCGGTGGGCTCTTCTCTCAGGAGCCGTCAGGCAGGGGTGACAACTGTCCTCTGAGGAGAGCAGGACGGGCCCCCAGTGCTGCTGGGAGCTGCCCCCAGAGAGACGGGGGAGCCTGCACATGGTCCCTAGCCTGCTCAATCTGAAAATCCAACATTCGCTGGGACAGGGCACAGAAATTCAAAGGACAGGACATGACGCCCCAGTGTGTGAAAAATACTTGACGAGAGCAAAAGGAACAGGTTGTTGAGGACCCGCGGCCTCTGTGGGCGCGGGCTCCCAAAGGAGAGGCGAGCCTGAGGCTGAGCAGGACGTCTCAGGACGCTGAGAAGGTGGGAGCAGGGAGGGGCCGTTTGGGAGACACTCTCAGCGCAGGAATGGAGCTAGGAATGGGGGGTGGGTCCTGAGTGACACTGACCCAAGGTGCGTCCCATCCCGTCCTGTGGGGATAGCAGAACAGCTGTCTTTAAGTTGTTTCTTGGGGAAAAGGGTGTGGCAACGCAGGCACCTATCTAAAGATGATGCATCAGAACCTGAAAGGTAGGACATACCAGCCCACAGCTTGGCACCCCAGGCAGACACGATCCACTGCCCAGTTCAAGCAGCCAGCCAGGCTCATGCTGCATCGGCTGATACGTGTGGACCAGAGACCCAGCCTCCTCCAGCCAGTGTCCCTACCGAGCTGCCTCTGAACATCAGGTCTAGGACTAGGGGTCTTCCCTTTGTAACCAGATTTCATACTCCTCAAGGGCACAGGCCTCATTTTAACTTGGCTTCTGGCAGCAGAGTGCTCCGTTCCCCGGACTACGCCGCACACAGTAACGGCGAACCTACAAGAGCAGGGTAACCGCAGGGCGGTGAAGCACGTACAGAAGGGGGCGCACGCTGCTGGCTCTCTGCTGCGGAGCGCAGGAGCAGAAGGCAGAGGAGATGGCATCCCAGGCTCTCACCCGGGCCCACATCGACCCCACCTGTCCCCTCCGTGGGGGCTCCACTCACATGCAGAAGTGGGAAGCCCTTCAGCCTTGCAGCAGCCACGCAGATTCATTCAAGCTATGTGATCACCTAGTCCCTCAACTTTGCTAGTCCTAAAACTTGAATAAGTCATTTACTGAAAAGTCAGCATCATATTCTCAATGAGACTATACGCAAATGAAGCTTGCTATAATCCAGAACTTACTGAAACAGTTAAGCACAAGAAAAAAGAAAATGATAAAGAAAAAGGCTATGTAATGTTATTGGGCTTTAAAAATAAATTAACTCTCTGAAATCAGCAATTAATAATTGAAATCTCCTGACAGTAGTTACCATAGCTCTGTGTACACTTTAACACTAATCTCACCTGTGTGAGATCATAAGAAATTCAATCAAGGAGGTAACATTATATTAGATATTTATAGTTTTCCACACTGTGTAAACTAGGAAGCATTAGGTTCCATGATTGATTATTCCACTGATAGTTTACAATACCAGCCTTTAATTTCAAGGCAAACAACCTGGTTGTCAACATTGAGATAAACATATGCAATCTGAGAAGTATTTCCAGAGCTCTCAAAGTGGAACCATATCTCTGCTTAAAAGCCCAAACATGTAAAATGGTAAAATGTGATACGAGGATGAGAAAAATCCAACACTGCAGGGAACTCAAGAGTCCAGGGGTAACGGTAATCGCTCCGTTTATAGGGTGCCAAGAGGATGGAACATGAGAACTAAGGAAGTTGAGGCCATAAACCACTGCTCCTCACCAATTGCTGTGAAAAAAACTACCAATTCCATATGTTACAACCACTCCTCTTTAAATGGATAAATACAATGACTCATAAAAACAATCATCTCTGTATTTTATTTTGTCTTGCCCTCTTAGTAAGACTGCATATTCTGAAAGCTAGCGTCTATTTACAGGCAAGATGATTCACAAAATTCACAGTGAAGCAACACTTTCTAATTAAAATTAGGCACATGGGATGACTTTAATGCCCGTGACTGTTTCTGAAAAGCAAACAGGATGGGAACAGCACAGATGAGGATGTGGGAGCATGCTCTCAAACAGCCGGGATGCACTTTATGCACAGCTCCTACCAGCAGCTAGAACAGCAGACTTCCAAACAGATCTCAAATCCAACTACTTCTTAACACCTTCACTCCTCCCGACCCCATTTCTGGCCTCCCAGCTGACCTGCTCTTCATGGGCTTCTCCGTCCCCTCCCCCAGATTAAAATGCAGCCACCTGATGAGGTCACTTAAACCCCTCCTGCAGCCTTCCAAAATATTTAGATCAAAATCGGTAAATACCGAGTATGCTCTCATTTTCAATTTCTATTCTAATTATTTCTAAGCAATGGATTGTTTAAAGAAGAGCAACGATGTATTATAGTCGCTATGACGTGTGGAAGCAAACCCCACAACAATAAATGCACAAAGGGCAGTGAGGGCAAAGTGAAGATTATGCTGGGAAACTCTTACATTACACATGAAAGCACGTGTAATATAGATGGTGAGAAGTTAAAGATGCAGACTATGAGACCTACGGTCACCGTCCCATGTGCTAGCAACTATCCTCATATGGCTACTCGTATTGAAAGATTTTAAATTGACGATAATATTCCATTCCCTCAGCTGCACTAGCTGGAGGTCAAGTGCTCAAAGGCTACAGGTGGCCGGTGTCTATCCCACTGGATGGTGTAGACAGTGCATTCGCCATCGTTGGAAGCTCTAATAGACAGTACTGTGCAAGACCAACTACTCTAAAAAAGTAGAGCTATAAGGCAATAGTAATAAAATGGAAGCATAAAAAGTACTCAGGGTAGGAAATTAGGAAAAAGGGAACAAAGAACAACTAGTACAAATAGAAAACAGCAAGATGGTAGACTAACCCCATCCATACTGATGAATACATTAAATAGAACACTTCCAACAAAAGGTGAAGATTGGTGTGCTGGATAACTACGTTCTGGCTTCAAGAAACACTAAAAATAAAGCAAGAGGTTAAGAAGGATGGAGAAAGGTATACCACATGCAGCCAGACCTTATTAACACTGGACCAATTTAACTTCAGAATGAGAAACATTACTAGGGATAAAGAGGGGCATTTCATAATGTTAAGGAGTTAACTGATCAAAAGAACATGATAACCCGAGATGACTGAACACCTAAGAACAAGTCCTCAAACTACATGAAGCAAACATTGGCAGAACTAGACAGAGAAACACAAATCTATAATTAGAGATGCCAACGCTCCTCTCTTGGTTCTTGCTAGAACAAAACAGATGAGGCGGGAAGATGGGATGGGGGAGAGACGGGGGGGAGATGGGGGGGGAAGCGACACGACACAAGAATGTGTCCTCTGCAAAGGCACAGAGAAGACGTGTTGACACAGACGGCATTTGGAAATTAAACAACATGTTTCTAAACAGCCCATGGGTCAGAAATAGGATCACAGTGGAAATTATGAAATACTGCAAAGTGAAGGATCATGAAACCCAACTGTATCAGCATCTGTGTGATGCAGCTGAAGCACAGCTTACAGGGCACTTGACAGCTCTGAATACACAGAGTACAAACCCAAGTCCACTACCTATCACCTCAGCTTCTAACTTAGAACATCGGAAAGAGCAAAAATTAAATCCAAAGAATAGAAATCAAAATATAAAACTGAAAAATTAGTGGGGGGGGACAAAAACTGGGCTTTGCAAAGATTGAGAAAATTGGGAAACTTCCAACAAGACCCATGTGGAAAGAGGAAGAGGAGGAAGTATTAAATCGGGGTGAAAAACAGGACAGCAGGACGGGGCTATCACTGCCCACCCTCCAGACCTTAACCGGGCAGCGGCATGACGAAGTGGTATGAACAATGCTGGTAAGTTCAACCTCGATGAATGGACAAGCTCTTTGAAAGACGAATTACCAAAATAGAGTCATAAAGAAAATCTGAGAAGCATTTTATCTATTTTAGATATTGCACAGTTAATAACCTTCTTACACACAAAATTCCAGGCCCAGAGGCTACCAAACATTTAAGGAAAGAATCCCAATCCTAAAGAAGCACTTTTAAAACAGCAGAGTAAGAGGAAACACTTCCCACCTGTCTTACAAGGCCAATACTACCCTGAAAATAAAGCTTCAAAAAGGTATTAAAAGACAACTGCAGACAAATATCCCTCCTGAACAGGCACAATACTTCTTAAAATTAGCAAATATAGGAGTATTATTTTACATATATAAAAGTCATGCTGGAATTATATACACACACAGAAAAGGTGGGCAAGTCTATATGTCTGTTTATTTTTCAAGGCAAATGGTATTTATTACAAGCATGCAAGCTTTCTTAAACATTAGAAAAAGCAATGTATTTCCCCATGTGAATAGAATAAAAGATGGGGCACCTGGGTGGCTCAGTTGGTTAAGCAACTGCCTTCGGCTCAGGTCATGGTCCTAGAGTCCCGGGTTCAAGTTCCGCATCGGGCTCCCTGCTCAGCAGGGAGTCCGCTTCTCCCTCTAATCCTCCCCCTTCTCATGTGCGTGCTCTCTCTCATTCTCTCTAAAATAAATAAAATCTTAAAAAAATAGAAAAGACAAAAGCCACATAAATCTTTCAATAGATGCAAAAAAAAAAAAAGCATGTAACAAAACCATACAATCTCAGCCATGATAAAACTCTCAGCCCGTAAGAACAGAGCAGAACTCCTTCAACTGATAAAGGGAACATACTAAGAACCTATAGTTATGTTTGATGGTAAAACACTGGATATTTCCTTTTGCTGCGCCTGTTCAAGAAAATACAGAGATCCCAGCCAGTACGACAAGCCAAGACAAAAAAGAGGCATACAGTGCATAAAGCCAGCAATAAAACTATTCTCAGACAAGATTATCATGGACATAGAAGACTCTCAAAGAACTCTCAAAAATCCTACTAGTATGTTTAGCAAATTCACAGGATACCCAATAGACTTACAAAAAGCTCCTGTATTTCTCGTCACTAGCAAAGAAAAACTTGAAACTGAAGTAAAAACACGACATTTATAAAGAATCAAAAACATGTGAAATACGGATATATTTAAGAATATATGTGAAAGACTTGTACACCAAAAAACTACAAAACCGTGTCTGGATATTGAAGGTGACAAACAGATCTACCATAATTACAGACCAAGACTCAAAGTTGTAAAGCCTCTCTCCAAACTCATCTATAGATCCAATGCAATCCCCTTTAAAATCACATCAGATTGTGGGGGTGGTAAAAATTATTAAGTTTATTCCAAAATGGAAATGCAAAGGACCAAGAACATTGAGAAAAACCAAATTTGGAAGATTTATAGTACAGGACACAAGGCTCGCCACAGAGCCGTAACACATGGTAAGGCAGTGAGGTGCTGGTATGTGGGGACAGAAAGACACATGGAATGAACCTGCACACATAGGGTCAATCTGACAAAAGGGACAAAGGCAATTTGATGGTTAATTTCCGTGTGCGGCGTGTGGCTCATTCTCTTCCGTAAGGACATACGGTGCCGTGTGTTGACCAAGATGGATCACAGACCTAAATGCAAAGGCTAAAGTTATTAAATATACAAAACAAAATGTAAGAGGAAACGGTTGCAAGTTTGGCGTAAGAATCTCTTAGAAGACAAAGTCCAAACCATCCCTCCCCAAACATAGCTCACGGAAATGGAAACTTTCTGCTCTTAAATGATGCTGTGAAGAGAATGCAAAAGGCACAGGAGGCAATATTCTCAACATCTTTATCTAACAAAGAGCTTGTATGCAGAATATTAAAGATTTTTTTTTTTAGAATTTGATAAGAAACAGCTCAATTTTTTTTAAAGATTTTATTTATTTATTCATGAGAGATAGAGAGAGAGAGAGAGAGAGGCAGAGGCAGAGGGAGAAGCAGGCTCCCCGCGGAGCAGGGAGCCCGATGCGGGACTCGATCCCAGGACCCTGGGATCATGACCTGAGCTGAAGGCAGACGCTTAACCGACTGAGCCACCCAGGCGTCCCAAGAAACAGCTCAATTTAAACAATGGGAGAAGGTGAACAAGGACCTTGTAAAAGAATGGCTGATAAGCCATGAAAAGATGCCCAACTCTTTAGTTGTGGGGCAAATGCAAATCAAAGATACAATGGAATTCCACTAAATCCTGGTCAAATGGCTAAAATGACAGACTGGCAATGCTAAGTGCTGACAAGGACACAGGGCAACCGTAACTCTTACATATTACTAGCAGGAGTGCAAGATCAGACACCTGTTCTGAAAAGGTTTAGTGGTTTCTTATGAAGAAGCATACCTGCTGGCTCACAGTGTCATTCCGCTACAGGGCATTTCCGCAAATTGCATGAAAGCATGTTGTCCACATAAAGACTTCTACGTGCATGCTCATAGCAGCTTTATTCATAAATAGTCCAAACTGGCAATAGCACGAGTGTCCAACAGGAGAACAGGTAAGTTTTGATTCCCTATAAAACAGAATGTTACTCAGCAATAATGAACGTACCATGTGGCAATGCACACGGGTCTCAACCATTAAGGTGTGTGAAATAATGCAGACACAAGAAACAGGCTTTACGATTCCATTTGTATGCAATTTCTGGGAAGACAAATCTAATTAATGGTTACCTAGAGCCAGGGATATGGATTTTTACTGACTGGGGCAGGACATAAAGGAACCTTCTGGGTGACAGAGATATGTTCTCTACCTGGGTTGTACTGGTGGCTAAAGGAATATATTTATCTGTCAAAATTCATTCAACTGTACCCTTAGTAGGGACTTGTAGGTAAATTATACCTCAATAAAGATAACGGTTTCAAATGTAACAGCCACTGAAATATAGTTCATAGGCTTTCATGTACTCTGTGTACTCTTTAAATTCTGAAACTATGCTTTTTACATTCTAATCATGAGGTAGAGACTGAGGATAATGAGAACCGTATTTCTACTATAGGAAAGAGTTAGAAATATGGAGAAGGGACATCTATAGTCTGCTTTGAGGGCCTGAACTGGAATTAGAGGTAGGTTATCAACTTACGGTTTGCAACAGCTACACAGAGAGAGAGAGAGAGAGAGAGAAAGAGAGAGGGGGGCAGTACATCAATGCACATACATATATATGTATGTGTGCATACAATCTCTGTAACGCCTCTGGCTACAAAGGTCTTGAACATAAAATTCCCAAATGGGGCAATACCATCCTCAAGAGGCAAAAACTGCTTCCTTGTGGAGAGGAATGAAGAAAGCCTTACAAAGGTATGAGGCCTTGCTGAGAGTCACAGTACGTAAGCTGGAACACAGAATAACTGTGACACTGTAATTTCACGGAGGAGGTCGCTGCTTAGGAAAGTGTCGGAACACTCCTAGAGGGTGAAGATGGCGGAGGCGCGGAGAGCCCGGTCTGGAGGCACCAGCAGGCTCACAGCCACAGGCACACCTCACACAGGTGTGTGGATTCCGTTTGCTAAACGCAGCTTTCCAAAGTGAACCAGGATTCCACAGAGGAAAGGCTGGTCTCGGAGCAGAGATGGGAAAGCAGCAGATAAACCTCAAGTCCCTAGAACGAAGGACACGCTCCAAGAACAGTCGGGACATGAGCATGACGAGCGCTCTCCCCAAGTGCCCCACTGGCCAGTCTGGGGTGATCTGAGCCCCAGTAATCACCATCATGAAGTGTACATAGTACATTCAAGATCCACCGATATGCATTAATCAATGGCGGACCCTCGGGGAGAAGGGAAAGCTGCTGCTTATGGAGGGAGGCCGCCTCATGCTCTCAGAAGAGACGGCAGACGTAGATTCATCTATGCTTGCAACCTCCAGTGAGGGGAGCCTTCCAGAGCAAAGACCTACATGACTAAGAACCTTTGAACTTACTGAGCAGTATTTACTAATTACATAGGAATAACTACCAGTTACGCAGAAGGAGCCTACCTAACCTAGTGATCGCAACTGACATCCCCATGTGGGGATGAAGACACCCTCAGGTATCCTGAGAAGGACCCGGCATCGCCTCCTTGGGCTTCCTGCCCAAAGCTGACTGGCCACAGAAACCCCGACTGAGGGAGATCCCTCACTGTCACCAGCTTCTATGCTCCAAATAGTTCAAGGTCACAAAGACAGAAAAACTACCAGGTTGGAGGACGTGAACGGGACAGGACAACCTAATACTAATATCCGGCACATGATACTGGAGCAAGCTCTGCTCTGGTGGAGTGTAGAGAGACCGCTGGGCTGGGCGAGGAGACCGACAATGCCGTGGGTCACACGTTGCAGTTGCAAAGGTGAACGTCCGGATTTGATCACTGCACTGTGCTTACATAAGTGTTACTCTTAGGAAATATGCACCAGACTACTGCAAGAGATCTGAGCCTTGAGGAAACTGGTAAACACAGCATCAAAGATCTCTGAAAAGCTCCTTCCCCAATCTCGTGTTCCTCAGTGCAGAACGGGCCCAAAAAGAGATCAGAACTGGGAATGTCCAAAGCCAGAAACGGTGGCGCATTTGCGGACTGCCCTTGGTACGGCCCTGACGTCCGGTGTGCAGACGGGGTTCCATGCTGACATGCTGCTCCCGTGCCCTCTGTGGCCGTGTCTGCAAGGCTCATCTCCTTCTGGGCCCAGCTGACACACCTCTGTCCAGGGAGACTTCTCCAACCCCTTCACAGACAAGGTTATGCTTCCGTAGCACCCAGTCATCCCTTGCTCAACTTAGTACAGTTAATTCGTCAACTGTAATTTCTCCAATGTGACTGGAAGCCCCGCACAAAACGTAACCACATCTGTGTGTCCACTGCCGTGCATGTGGGGAGGTCTGCCATCAGGCTCGCCATATGCCAGCACTCAAATGAAATGAAAATTCCAGGGAATAAAAACTAATTCATTGAGGCGCCTGGGTGGCCGCCTCTGGATTTAGGCTCGGGGTCATGATCTCAGGGTCACGGGATCAAGCCCCGCATTGGGCTCCGCTCAGCGCGGAGTCCATTTGAAATTCTCTCTCCCTCTCCAGTTGCCACTCCCCTCACTCATGTGTGCTCTCTCTAAATGAATAAAATCTTAAAGAAAAACAAAAAAAATTAAATTCATTTTTTACAAATCTTTTTTTTTTTAGGAAGAGCCTTTTTAAGAAGTCTCCTAGGGATACCAAGTTCTATTAACTCAAAGCAGACCGGAGTTCTTTTCCTTTGCTAGTGTGCTTTGAAAACAATAGGGCTAACCCAAATCTGGGTACAAACTGGGCACTCAAACTGCAGCAATGCTTCAGACCAGAAGTCACTGAGGCACCGCAGGGCTGGCCTCCAAGGGTGGCCCACACCCCTAGGAGGGCACGGCATGCCCGGGGCTGCACAGCAGCTCGCTCACAGGGGGAGAGAGGTGAGCTCTCAAACGCTCATCCCCCACCCAGCTGGCGAGTTCTGGCGCTGGAAGGGCAGGAGGCTCACCCTGAAGGTTGGGTTAACTTCCTGAACTGCTCAGTCAAGGGGAAAAGCAGAGCCTGAACCACCCTCCTGAGTGCGGCTGGCTGATTACCACCACCCCAGGTGAGCAGATGGAAAATGGCAAACACGCTGGGGCTTCTTTGCCCCACCCTGCAGTTATTTATAAGCAGCCAGAGAGAAGCGAGCCTTCTCCTGTCTAGAACATTCTCCAGGAATACCAGGAAGACCACAGGCTCTCAGTAGGCCCAGCACGTGCCATAGCCCTAAAGAGGAATGACGGATGCTTACTAATTACACAGGCCTCCTTGCTGCATGTGTGACTTTGGTCAGCGTTGTTTCCAGGAGAGCAGTTCTAGGAGATGGCCGGGATGCTGGGGAAGCTGCCTGGGTATCTGTCCATAGGCCTTAATGGAGCATATGAGCTGCTGCCCAGCGCGTGGAGGCGCCCTGGGGTTCCTCGGGGATAGCTCCTGATGGAGACGGGGCTGCCGGGGGGGGGCAACAGCAGGGGCAGGCCTGGCGGGCGGCACATCTCCGGAGCCCGCCAGGAGTCACAAACATGGGCTGCGCAGGTCAGGAAGCAGCAGTGTGGCCAGGAATACCTCGTGCTCCTGACAGGGGAGAGGCAAGGATGGACACACAGTGGATAGCCACCAGTTCAGGGGGGGCGGAAGTGGCTGGCGCGAGCAGGCTTGGTGCTCCGGATGCCAGGCCTCCCGCACCATCTCCCATTCCTTCCTCCTCCTTCCCCAACTGTCTGGCCTCGTCCCCCCTGGGCCCCTGAAAGCACCGGCACTACCTGCTCCATCGGCCACAGCCCCCTGGTCCTTCCCCAGCCCTCACCCTCCACCTGCCAAGGTTCTGAGGCGCTGTCCTACCCGTGGGGCAGGTGTGTGGCAGGGTATGTGAGGGAGGCAGGCACCTCTGCTCCCCAGCAGGATCGCCCTCCCCACCGTGCACGGTCTTCCGTGTCAGAGATGCCCGTCAGGACCGTGGCTGTGGCCTCACCCACACCCTGCCTTCCAGGGACTGTGGTCCATAGCCTTTGTCACTTCCGCCAAATGCTCTTCCTGGTACAAACTCTTCCACAACGAACTAGAGGATAACTGCAGAAGCAGGCTCTCATCCACCTGCAAACCCAAGATTCTTCAACACACAGAAGCCTCATCCCTCCTCTGGGTCTGGAACATTCGCAGCAGCCCATCGTCCCCAGACCCCTCAGCGCTTCTCTCCTCCGAAGTTTGACCAGAAGGCCCCTACTTGAAGACTCCACACCCTGTGGTCCAGGTCACCTTCTCAGGAGTGAAGGCGACATGGTGCCACGCCGGGCGGGACAGATACCCAGGCAGCTTCCCCAGCATCCCGGCCATCTCCTAGAACTGCTCTCCTGGAAACAATGCTGACCAAAGTCACACATGCAGCAAGGAGGTGTACACAGAACCGGACACCACCTACACTGGGGTTAAGGAAGCTTCCTAGAGGGGGCGGCATGTTCCGGAAGACAGCAGGAATATGCTAGACTGAAGCCACACACAATTTTCTCTGGAAACCAACTATGCCATGGTCAGTTCTCAACAGTGGAGATTTCTGCCCACCACCCCTCAGATGACTCTGAACACTCCTCACAGAAAATCCATCTTAGAAGCGTAGAGGTCTGACTCAAACCTGCGTCCCCATCCCTGCCCTAGAGTAGCACAGGGAAAGAGAGGAGAGAGCCATCCATGAGCCTGGACACCTGTCAAGGAGTGCTCGGGGCGCCACGCGGCAGTAAGACTCTGGCCCCGGAGGGAGGGGGTCGAGGAGGCAGCAGCCAGAGCTTCTGCTAAGTGACTTTTTTTTTTTTTTAACAACTAAAATTAAAACGATTTCTGGTGGTTAGAAAGAAGCAGGCAAGGACTTTCACTTAAAATCACAGCTGCCAACACAGGCATTTCACTCTATACAATAGAAAATGTCACAGATGTCAAACACAAAGAAATATACAATCATTTTCCTCCATTTCTCCATTCCACACATACACAAAATCCCGCAAACCTCTACCCAACTGAATGCAAAAAAATTCACTTCAAAAGTAAGGTTTAAAATGGTGGTGGTGGGGGGACCAGCCCCATGGAGGCTGGGAGTATAAACAGAGCACTGGAGAATATGCAGAAGCCTTTTCTGAGCCACATTTAAGAAATGTGAGCCTCCAGTATGGAGCCTGGAATGAACAACATGCTGAAGTCTGGTGTCAATTTAAATGCATTGAACACCAGAAAAATGCCCCCAACCAAGGCTTCAAACTTGTACAGCACATTTCCACTCAACCCAACTAGATTGCCTGTCACATCTGACGCGGCTCGTCAAAAGTTATCCTTCGCTGCTCATGGGCAACATCGAGGTCAAAAGACCAAGTACAATGGTCCGACCCATCCCCGTTTTCTCCTTCAGAGCAGCAAATATTGAACTCTAAAATGACAAGACAGAGCAGGGCTGAAACGGCTGCCAAAGACACAGAAGCTGTCCGAGGCCGCTGATGTGAAGGAGAAAAACCAGCCGGCACGTACGTGTCAGGGTGAGGCGCCCTGACAGGCCCACACAGAGAAGTGGCAGCCGGCACGGGGGGACCCAGCGCGGCTCCTGCACCCCATCGCACCGCACCCGGGCCCGGCCAGCCGCCTGGCAGCACCGGGGAGAGGCGAGCACGCAAAGACGCGTTTCCCTCCCAGAACGGGCTCGTTTAAGCAGCGCACCGTTCACCAGCCTGAAAACGCAAGGAAGGATGCTCCGACCCAGGCTACCACATGGATGAACCTCGAGGAAGCCAGACGCAGAAGGACAAACATGTGACTCCAATCCCAGGAGGTCCCTAGAGGAGTGGAAATCACAGGCCCAGAGTAGGAGCATGGGCGGCCAGGGTGGACGACGGCCGCTCGTGCCCGACGGGGACCGACCTCCAGTCCAGCAAGATGCCAGCTCTGGAGGTGGATGTTGGTAGCAGTGGCGTAAACACACCTGCAGCCTCAGGACTGCCTGCGCACACGTGGCGAATGTGGGAGTTCCGTGATGCAGATTCTACCACGGAAAACACTCCACTTGTTTGCCATGAACTGCAAGCCAAGTTGGGGACACTGGTCATTTCTTCCAGCTATCCACTCCCGCACGGACAAAAGGCATCCCAGTTGGAGCGGGAAGTGAAGTCCGGCAGGAGTCAGAGCTCTGGGCAGGCCCGCAGGTCCAGACGAGGAATATCGCATGGCGTGCGTGACAATGGGAAGGGCCCGACAAAGCCCCAGAGAACAGACTACACCAGCCCACGTGCCAGTTAACTTGAATGGTGGGACGGGGCGTATTCCCATTCTACTGGTCAAGATTTTAGACTTTAATAAACAAGGAACACTGGTATAGAGCTGAACTAAAATATAATTTCAAAACAGAAGAGGACGTTTGAACGATGTGGCATGTTCTGGGGGTCAGCCCCACCATACTCCAGAGCCCTGGGGGGCAGCAACCTTCCCCAAAACGAGGGGAACCTCAGAGGGCAAGTCAGACGCAGGGATCCTCCTGCCCTCAACCCCAACGAGGCAGAAACGCAAGGAGGGGGCAGCAGGGTCCCACGCTGTTCAAGCAGGGCAGAGTTAGACTCACCAGGCAAAATGCGGACTGAGTAGCTCTCTGCTGCTTTGCTTTTAGTCATTACGTAGCAAAGAGCATTCGTCTCTATTAGATTCCTTCAAGACGACATCCTCTGGTTTTCTTCTGCACACCAGTCCTCCAGGATCTCTCTTCCCTGGTGGACCCAAGATATTAAAGAACTGTGTATTTCCATGTGAATCTTCCAGAACAGACACTGAAGACCCTGGCTGCTTCCAATCTCCCTCTACCACACTATTCCAAAATAGCTTGTAGTATGGTTTCCTTACCCTAGTGCGAACAGGGACTTAAAAATAAAATAATCTTTTAGACAGACTAGCCCCTTAGGAGGTCTGCAACAACGTGTCTGAACTCCATTATAATATGGTGTGTAACCATTTTAAGCATGGACCAAACAACGTTATAGGATGTTACCACGGCTTTGACCGGAACCACAGGGGGACAGAGTCTGAGCACGGCATGGGGCTGGCAGCGAGAGCAGCCTGGTGGCCTGGCCCAGGAGCCTTGCGATGCTCAGAGCCAGCGTGCGGGTCCAGGGCAGTCTGGCAACCAAGTGAAGGGCTCCCTTTACAAGATGCCCTAGACAATTGTTCTAAGACAGTGGGATGGGGAGTACTCTGCTCTATCCTCAGAAGTTAGAAGTCACTAGCCTTTGGGATTAGCATGGTTCCTCTGGTTATTGTTCACATCCATACAGGAGCCCCGTCCAGTAGGGCTGTGGGGAAAAGACCGTTTCCAGGGGCGCAGGCCTGCTACCAACTTGCTGTGTGACCTTGCACGTAACAACTAACATTCCTAGGCTGATACTCTTATCAACAGGTACAAAAGGACATGAAGAATCATGTTTTACCCCAACCCTTAAACTGTGGCACCAGCTCAGACCCCTTTTCAGGACTCTTCCATCACACCCCAGAGCTCTGCAGGGCCCACGGCTGCACCTGCGAGGTGCCTCTGAAGGAGAAGCATCTCATGCACAGCTGGTGGGCCAAGGCTGCTGATATGGGGATACCAAGGCCCGGGCCCCTGGCCTCACCCTGGCAAGATGCTGAGAGCCCCTCCAAGGGCAGAGCTCCCCGAGGATGGCTGAGACCTCCGTGGTAACCAGGTCACAACACAGGCCTGCCTTCTGCCCAGCCAAGCTTGCCTTCTGCACTTGTCTCCAGGGAATATCTCAAGGCTCCTCCCCAGGACGTGGTTTGCACGTAACCACTCCGCATCAGAGCCTGTTCCTAGGTGCTCAGACAAGCCCCTTCACTTCTGTGATCTGATGCAGATGTTCACGCACTGTGAGGACTGCAAGATACTGCGTCCCCAATGGCTGAAATACCGGAGTCTGGGAATCAGGCAGGGTGAACCACTGCCCATCAGCAGGAGCTTCCGCTTTTCTTCCACAATTACTCTGCGTACGTACTGTGTGCAGATACTGTTCCAGTGCCTACATGTACGCTGGTGACCAGAGGGGACGCCTTTACAGACGCTGTAGTCTGGTGGCAGAGACAGGCCCATAAACGCATCTATGCATCACAGGCTAGATCAGGGCCCTGTGCTTCTCCACGGGACCAGACACCACAGATTTCAGGCTTGCAGGCCATCCCATCGTGGTTCCAACTACGCACCTCTGTGCTGTAGCAAAGAACAGCCACACATACGTTCATGGCTGAGTTCCAAGGCAACTGTATTCACAAACACAGCTGCAGCGTCTAGCCGTAGTTGGCAAACGCCTGTTCTAGACGGTTAAACAGTAGGAAGCAGAGACCTGGAGTGCTGTGGTGGGGAGGAAGGTCATCACCACTCGTGGCGGAGAACTAGAGGAAACGATGAGCAGCCGCATAGATGGTGTGGGGTTGCGTGTTCCAGGCCAAGGGGACAAAAAACATGCAAAGGCCCTGGGGTGGAGCATTCTTGGCAAGCACAGGGAAGGGCCAGGAGGCAACAGGGCTGAAGTAGAGGGTTAGGGATGCCAGAGGGGAGGAGTTCAGTCCAGGGAAGGGTCGCGAATAGATAGACAAATCACATGGGCCCTATAAAGTGTTTTAAGGCCCTTGACTTTAATGTAATACCAATATTTACCAAGATTAAGGTGAAATTATTACAAGAATCCTTTTGTCTTCAATTATCAATATATTCTAACGTTAAAAATATTTTCATATATTCTCTTCAAAAATCCTAATTCCCATACAGATTATATAACTCTAACTGGGATATTTAAAAACATCTGAACATTTTCCCAAACCACCCCAAAGCAGTTGACCACATATGGAGATACCTCTGAAGCTCGGGCGCTCAGTATCTGCAGCTTTCTACTCATCTGCTTGGCTTTTCAACAGCGAAACTCAAGGACACACAAGTCACTTCGAGTCTCCCTCCCTCTGTACTTCCATCCTCTCTTGCAGCCAAGCTTCTGAGGCCCTTAACACGAGCCCTCCTGCTGCCCACCTGTGGCCCCTGCCCCGTGCGAACCTCAGACAAGGGCTCCTCTCCTACACCTTCTTCACGCCACGTAGGCCACTCTGCCAGAGCACTGAACTACAGTGGCCTCCTTGGAATGGGGTCTGAGCAGAGAAGGACCAGATCTTACATGTCCTGGCCCTTGCTGGTGGCTGCCCAGGAAGTACAGAATGACGTTTATCAGCTTAAAGGAGAAAACCGAATATGCCCTGGTGCTCGTCATTTTCTAGCAGGAGGGTCTGAAAGCAAGTAGGGTAACCCCAGACAGCAGCTAGACCAGCACCGCCCCCACCCTCCCTCACCTGGTGCTGACCCCTGGTCCAGTCTGCAGGATGGATCCATAGAAGACTTTGCCGATGACAGAACCGAGTGGGCAAAGAGGGCTGTGAATAACCCCCCACTGAGCCAAACCCCTTCTTCGCCTCTCCAAATCATTCCCGCTATGTGATCACTCTTGTCACATACGAGCCCTGCCCTGCAAGACCTACTCGGTGCCACTCAGCCCCAACCCGCCCAGGAGAGGTCCAAGGGGTGCAGAAAACACCTTGTCTTCCTGCTGCCACTGGCTGAGGACACAAGAGGAGCCCCCCTAAAGGGGCGCTGTGCATTAAACATGACTTCCCTGAAATCAACAGCTACAGCTCATTCAAAACACACAGCAAAGGAAAACCAACCAGATGTAGGTCTAGCACGGGAGGTGACAGGGTGCAGGGAATGGGCACTAGGACAGGGACACAACCACTCCTCCTGCTTGTAAGAAGTTTCTATATTCTCACTCCAAACCCTCTCCAACTGAGGAAAAAGAAAGATCCCCAGAAATAGCAGAGAGAAATCCTGTTCTGTTTTTGCTGTAGAGCACAAATAGGCAAGAAGGTGAAGGAAGAGACGATTAAGCAGAGAAACTGAACTGGAGAGCATATAATTACGTGCAAAGAGATTATGCCTTATTTTAATATAAATAAAACTTTTTAAGCATAAGATAAAAAGCCATGCCTCAATACGCCAGTTTTTCAGTAGAATCCATCCAATTCACACGATTCTCGTAATTTCACAACAATGTTCTTTATTTTAGAAGGCTTATTATTTATACATTTTACAATGCAGGAGAGTAAAAAGGTTCAGTACATCTTGTAATGAGAAATCTGGCCCCCGACACGGCTGTGGGGTGAACGTGGGATTCCTACCCTCTGCCTTCCATTACAAGCTAACCCGGGACGAACTTCAGCAGACCCCTCATGTGCAGACTATTTCCACACTCTGCTCGGGGCTAAACATTCTTCTGTGTATATACTAGTAAATTCAACAGCCTCTTTAACATCTGAGAACAAATTACTGACAAGTCATTTTTTGCTCCATATTGCAAGTCAACGTGGCAACCCTGTTTTTTTTCTATTATAAACATGTGCCTCAGCTCCAAGTCGTTTTGGATGCTGATACAAGATTCATAATGGCTGTCAGAATCTGCAATTTTCCCTTTTGTTTTATGAGGTCAGGCAATATTACACGCACTGATATATTCCATTTTCCCAGCTGAAAACCTTCTCATTTGAGCCCGACAGGTTGAGGGAGTCATGATTTTGCAACCTCGCATGTGAAACACGGTACGAGGGGGCAGGTGGCTAACCCCACGTTCTCCCCTTGCTCTTGTCCACTGGCAACAGTAAATTAAACTGTCAAAAATGGAATTGTCCTGTCATCAACAAAGCTATAGCTTCACGAGTATTGCAACATCAGATATATTTCTAATTCTGCATTTCCCTGCACCTGTAATTTCATCAGGAACCCGCACTGGACCATGGTGAGAGCTGTCCAAGGGACACCGGCATTGTGAATTCCTTTAGAGGTTTGACACGGCATTTCAAAGACAGAAATTAATGAACAATTCCGGCAATTTGTAATATATATAAAAAGGGTGTTCAGTGTGAGGTCTTGACCTTCAGCAGGACCCTTTAAAAGGGTAGAAATGCTAACGCGGATATGACATGCTGCGTAGCATGGTGAGAAGAAATTATACACAAGTTCCTCTGCAAACAAAACAAAGCAACACACCACCACGCTAGCATGTCCGATATACCTGAAAATTACTTAACGGCCACAGCGTCCGCAGGCCTGGATAACTCTTAAGAATGTTTAAGACAGATCCCTGTGCAACTGCTATTTAACACAGAACTTCAGGCCTGAAGCCCAAGGGTTATCAGATAATCCATCGTCATCTTAGGTGTTATCCAAAAACAGCTCTGGGCTTCTTTTTTTTTTTTTTTGAAGATTTTATTTATCTGAGAGAGAGAGACACAGTGAGAGAGGGAACACAAGCAGAGGGAGCGGGGGAGGGAGAAGCAGGCTCCCGGCTGAGCAGGGAGCCCGATGCCGGGCTGGATCCCAGGACCCTGCGATCATGACCTGAGCCAAAGGCAGACACTTAACGACTGAGTCACCCAGGTCCCCCAGCTCTGGGCTTCTTTCAGGTAATTCTCCTTCAGGTATTTATTCCTTTGAGAGGAGAGAGGATGGCCAGCTTCCTTCTCAAGATTTAAACGTGGTTCCAGTTCTCCTTTGCAGAGGCCTTCCTGTTACCAGTGCCTCCCACCTCTGACTGGACTGCATTTCTAGTATGTGCATCCCTTAGAAGTTGGCAGAAGTCAAGCACCCTCCCCCCCTGCCCGCGGTGGGCGGCACTCCCACTCGGGACCCTCGTTAACAAGCCAGGGGACGACGGGAGTCCCCCCCTCAGTGGCCCTAGGAGCTCACAAGGTGAAAACGGGCTCCTCTAACCTGTTCCAGAACAACAAAGTCATGACTCTGGTTGTAATTAAATATTGCAATCAAATATTGTTATAGATTATCTCGACCAAAATTCATCGCTTATCAATCACCATGCTCAAGACAGAAAGTTAAATTGAGATGAGGAATCATTTCATGGCCTAATATAGTCAAAGTGACTCAATATTCCTTTATTAATTCTCATTTAATATCACTTTAAATTGCTGCCATTATTATCCTACCGTAGATGAAAGATTCTGTGTAATTAGTCTGTATTAAGCCCTTTTTATTTATAAGGAGCCAAATAAACAAACCCACTTTAATTACCTGGGCTCCACAATATTGATCTGAGCATCAAAATTTAATATGACTTTATTTTAAATTTCCATATGACTAGTATTTAAATGTGTTCCAGCAATAACAATTTTGCAGGCACAAATGACTTTTCATTCAGAGTATGTAAATGACTGCCTCGCGCCTGTCAAGCGCAGGCTTTCTGTGCCCACAGCATGTTTACCGAGACCTCAGGGGCCTCCCTGCTCCCGCTTTGCTCCCTAATACGGCAAGAAAAGCCACCAATTACCAAAAGAGACAAAAGTCAACGAAGACAGGGAGGCTTCTCCCTCCCAAACCGTGTTCTCTCCCACTTCAGTACATGGTGTTAACGACATACAAATTTTGAGGTCATTAAGTATAAGCAGGACCGGAAAGCCAGACCGGCGGGAAGGCGGGATGTGCGGACGTCAGCACTTGGAGCGCACGCCGAGTCCCACAATGCAAGTTTCAGCGTTATTGTCTCAATTTAACTTGCATTAGTACCTAGCACCTTGATTACACTGTTGGGCGGTAATCTTCGGCTGCACATGCCATCATTACTTATGTCAAGCCTCTTGAGTGGTTATGAATACTATGTTGTTTTACGAGACAGAGGAAATTAGTGCCAGTCCCCTAGAGTTTTGGGTGCTTAACACTGAAGCACTACGCGGCCCTTGAAAATCCCACAACAAATCCTTGTTTAGTGCCACATGGAGATAAGGACTTTGCAGCAACACTGGAGCGTAAATAACTCATGTCCCTCTTTATTTGTAAATGTCAAAAAAAAAAAAAAACCACGCTGTTCTTCAATGTTGCTTTTCACACAAACACAGCAGAACCTGTCTTTTTAGCCATGTAAGCACACACCAGTTGAGTAAGACGTTCCGAATTAGCCCGCAACACCAAGCTAAGACACGAAACAAAGAAATATCCACAACATGTGTTTGAGGATTATCGTAAAATGCTGTTTTGGATGTATTTTTAATAAAAATGAACTTATCAAATCCAGGGGAAACATGTCGTAGTAACATGAGCCTTTCCTCCAGAGTACAATAAAGTAGAAAAAATGTTGCCTCACATGGATTGCATTTTCAATGTTTTTTTAAATATGATCCACTATGTTGTTGAAAAGAATTATTTTTCTGGTATTGTAGGGATTTTTGCATTGTCTGTTTATTCTGTTTACACAGCAAATGAAAGCTACAATATGAATAGGTGAACTCCCAAGGGAGAAAACGAAATTCAGAAATGATGTACAGATGGGGACAGGGGCCATGAAAATGGAATATAAATTAATGTGCCCTCAACAGTCACATCTGGAATAGAACAGGCCAAATAAATAATTTTGACATTAAAAGAAATTAAAGATCAAGCACTGCAAATAGAATAAGTTTTTTAAAAATAATATCATTAGTTTACAGTAGGTTTGAAACGGCATTCAAAATAAAATCATCGATATATTATGCTGGCCAAAAATGGGGACTGGATGCATTTCTTTCTCTCCTTCTCTTTCTTTT
>NC_138374.1:2754077-2767515 GCF_054177405.1 Leptonychotes weddellii
ATGTCGAGGCTGAACGGGAGGGGCTGACGAGCACATGGGTGCGCTCTGCTCCTTCCGCCTGCGTCCGCACCCCCTGGCCACCCAGCCCCAACCCGTGTGTGTGCCTGAGTCACCTGGACGCCTGGAGGAGACGCCAGGAGAAGGAACCGCTGTCTACCTCACAACAGCCACGTCAGCATGGGTCCGCTCGAACACTCTGGTTGTAACCTATTTGTAAGTTCCCGCTGTAGGACACAGTGAAGTTTCTGAACGAATCTTACCATTCATCGGGTCAAACTGCTGGATGAGATGAACACAGAAACTAGTCAACAAACTGACCTGAATCTTTCTAAATCTGCTGGGGCTCTAAGCTTAGGTCCTTACATGGATTTTAAGTTTTAATGTGCCCCCAGACCTTAAGGTTGGTTCTAATCTCTACACTTTTTTTTTTTTTTAATTTAGGAGTATATTCCTCTTAAACATAATTGACTGGTACAGTGACATTCACAATAGTTTCCTTCAAATTAATGTTGCAATATTAACTTGGTATTTTAAACAAAGCAATAAAATCCAAGATGCAAAATAGGATTCTGTATCACACGAACATGAACGTGGAAGCTCCGAAACACACACTGGGTTGTTTCATCAAAGGATACAGTAGTCCTACAACCTAAAAAACAACTTTTCTTCTTCTTGGAGACGGTAGAGACGGGGCCTTTTTGCATATACTGTGGCAATTGCAACTGGCCAGGCCAGGCCCGGGCCGAGCGTGATTAATTGTTCATCTCCGGGGATTCTGCTGCTCATGGGCCACTGAGCTACAGGACTCTCCACGGCTGTCATGTCCTACTGTGACGATACTCAGCTCTGTTCTTACTCCAGTGGCCCCTCCAACAACAAGGACGCTAGCACCACATCTTTATGTTGCTGCCACGAAGGGTCCAGAAATCTTGGACGTCAAACAGTACTTCCTTCAAGGCTGAACAGGCCATGGGACAATTCCTCCAGGACTTTTGTTATTTCACTCTAATTGTTTTTCATAGATTCGTTATTTATTTTGTTATGACCAAATTAAAATGAATTAGGATAGACACCTCCTCTTCACCGCCTAACAAAGTAACCTTCAGGACATAACCTAACACACGCTCGCCACGATCACCGGGTTTCTGTCACTGGTGGGAGGTCTGAATGGAAGATCTCAAGGCCAAGTTAGGAGGATGCTCCTGCGAAGTCCCAGCCAGCATGTGGGAGCTGGGAAGCCAGGGGGGCCCCTGAGGCGGCCCCCCATCCACCAGCACAGTGCTCGGGAGGGGAAATCTTCCAAGAGCAGTTCTGAGCCACCCAGGTCTGGAAGTACCTTAAGCAAAGAGAACCAAATGCCAGAAAACCGCAGACAGAAAACGTCAAGAAGCACAGTCGGAAGAAGCAGTCACCTTGCTACCCATGCTTCTTGTCGTTCCTGTAGCACACACAAGGCCTGGAAGAGAGACGGAGGATGACCAGGTTTGTGAATTTCTGTCTGCAAACTGGGAAGGCCCTCTGCCTGCTGCCTCACTGGGAAGGGTGAGGCCAAACTTATTACTTTAGTCATAAAGGTTTAATCATTCGCAGTTCAAATGTGGATGCCTCTTCCCAATGCGTAGGCTTTTTCACATGTAAGTTTGAGCTAAAAAAAAAAATGCTTTCAGATGAAAAATGCTGCCAACAGGGTAAGGCATATGGGGGCTACTTAAACCTGGTCCTTAAAGCCTTTCCCCTCTCTTCCCAAAGGCTACATACTCATAACTGATTTTGATATTAATATTAATTTGTCATTAATACTAATGTTTCACTAACCAACTAGGAGTATTTTGAAATATCCAATTTCTCTGGATAGCTAAACCTCAGGTTCCACTATGAAAAATGTTTTCTAATTACTGCATGCCAGTAAGCTACCAGACAATGCACTGAGGTTTCCTATTAATTCACAAGCCTCATACTTACACAGAAAGCCAGCCACACTGGAGTCGGTCACCTCAGCAGGTCACAAACACTTCCCACACTTTAGGACACCCTCCTATGAGCTGAGAGCTGAGCAGGCCATTTTGAGGGCAGCCTGCTGGGGCGGCAAGAGGCAATATGGATGCTTACCTAATTTGATTAATCTAATTCTGAAACAAGTAATCCAATGAAAGTAATGGGTGTTGTTCTTGCTAGTTCACTGAGCAAAAAAATGGGCTCACAAACTACCTGCCAACCTCCCTCTGTCAAGAACCAGCTCCCCAGTCAGCCCGTCCTCCACGGCACGCACGGCTCCGTGTGTATTTCTCCATTGTTTGCCACACTTCTAAGTGAAGAAAACGGGTGGTTGTTAAATGCACTCCCCAAACTTTCTCCTTCAAATTGTAGAAGGGGTACAGATTTCCACTTGTTGCCTCCAGCTCTATCAACAAGAGGACCTTGTTTGCTTTCCGTGCTCAGGCTCACAAGCAGGCAGGAGGCAGAGGGAGTTTGGGTCAGTGTGCGGAGACGGAGGGGAAAGATGCCCACAACCACACAGGGTCAAAGGGACCGTCTCAAGACAGTAAGACCGGGTCTTCCACGCAAGACAGTCGCCAAGGACAGGTGGGCAGACAGACAGGGCCCTGAGAGGTGCCACAGCCAATATGGGGCGTGCTGACCGGGGTCCAGGCTGCAGCCCTGGGTCCTGCCTCTAGTGTAAATGGGAAATTGCTTCGCCCATCCCTCTAAAGAGATGAAATGTCCAAGGGCTGTGGGTAATCGGAACAACAAGCGTGTAGAAAGGCAGTAAACATCAATGTTCAATGCGTTCAGGTACGTGCAGAGTTACATGGGGACGCGGTGCCCATTGGACGGCAGCAAGAGCATCACTACCTTTCTCCGCTGGGAAGAGTGAACGACCACAGGTCTCAGGAAAACCAGAAGAAGGATCTACTCTAACAAACACACACACATACCATGTGTCAACCTTCCAGCTACGGAAGCCCATCCACGGACATCAAATCCCAGTGTCCATGAGCACATGCACCTGCACGTTCGGGTGGCATCTGTAAGGTGGCGAGAGAAGTTTGCATTGTATTTTTTATGGGAGAGGATACTGGGAAGGGGCGGGGAACACTTTGTACAGCCTTTCTTGGAACCTCATGTGGCCAGGAAGAAGGAATAGTAAAACTTGAGGGGTTGACTTGGAGGGATGATAAAGGAGAATGGCAAGAAATGAAGAGAACACGTTAGGACCCAGCATTCTTAAAACAATGTCGGAACTTCATTTTTGTGCTTCTGTAGGACTACTTTGTAGTGGGATAAGCAATGCAGAAATCAGGCTGTGGACATCTGCAAAGGAGAAGAGGAACGGGGGAGGCAAGGAGGAAACACAGAGGCACCAAGTAAACTGGGATAAAAAGGGTTTTAAAGAAATGGGGTCCTGTACAATCGGCAGCTCAAGGACACCAGTCTCAGAGCCTGCGGGGCTCCGAGGTCACCGCTGCATGAGCCAGGGAGGTGAGTGTGTAAATCTCGCTCCGCTCTAACACACAACACAGCATGGCTGTGCCCGCTTGATGCAGCAGCTGGAGCCGGTGGCCGAGAGGACCGGGCCACCCTGCCAGGCAGAAAGTTCTCACGTCCTGTTACGGACTGAAGGCTCATGTCCCTCACAGTCCCATGCTGAAGCCCTCACCCCCATGTGATGGCATCAGGACGTGGGGGGTCTGGGGTGATGAGAGCATGAGGGTGGGGCCCCCATGATGGGATCGGTGCCCTTATAAAAGAGGCTGCAGCAGTCTTACCTCTGCCTTCTCTCCTCCACACCAGGACACGAGGAGAATGCGGCCTGCTGGCCGACAAGACAGCCTCTGCCAGGAACGGAAATTGCTAGCACCTTAACTTTGGGCTTCCCGCCTCCAAACCCTGAGAAATAAGTGTCTGTTAGAGCAGCCTGACAAGACTAATACACTCCGAGAATTCAAAACAAAAGGGTCAAATACAGCTTTACTCTCCTGCTTACAGCTTACAGTTTTAGATTCTTCCAAATTTTGTTTATTCCAGAGAATAGCTTTCCACTCTAACTGACGAATGAGCAGTACACGTGCAGGTGAGCGGGGGCCACGGTGAGGAGCACGGACACCAGACCGCGCTCAGAAGGCCCCAGGCCCGCCCAGCTCTCCACATGGGCTCTGTGAAGGTCTGCCCCCCACCCCCACGAGGCAAACACTATTGCTCCATTCTCCAAGTACAAACCGCCAGAAAGAACAACTTGCTCAAGGTTCTGCAGCTAAGTAGCTGTCATCAGGCCAGGGTATCCTGGGCAGTCTGGCTCCTAGGACTGTGCTCACACACGCCGGCTTCCTGACGCAGCTCAAGGAATCCTGAACACACACTGGACCAGGGACGGTCCTGCACCTGCCACCAGGCCGCGCATCTGCACCGCCACCTCATCCCCCTTCCCGGCTGTATGCGCAGGGTCTAGAAGACGTGGCTGGTGCTCCAGCCCCAGGCAAGGAAGGCGTCAGGGCCCTGAGCACGTCTGTGTAGCTGCTAGAACGTGCAGAACAGCCTGGGGTTGCGCCCACGTGCCCGGCTGAGCCTCCCCCACACTTCAGCTCTTCCTGAAGCAACACAAATAGGTCTGTCTCCTCCTCCCAGACAATGCCCCGGGCTTTTAATTTTTTTATTAAACTTTTTTTTTTTTTTTTTAAGATTTTATTTGAGAGTAAGCGAGTGAGAGCGAGCACAAGCGGGGGTGGGGAGGGGCAGAGGGAGAGAGAGAAGCAGACTCCCCCCGGAGCAGGGAGCCCCATGTGGGACTCGATCCCAGGACCCTGGGACCACGACCCGAGCCGAAGGCAGACGCTTCACGACCGAGCCACCCAGGCACCCCGCCCTGGTGTTTTTAAATATAACAGCAGCACACAACCACGCAGTGCTTGGTTTCAACACCACAGAGGTCTGTAAACATTTTCCTGTAGGGAGCCAGGTATTTTAGGTTTTCCAGGCCACATAAGGTCTGCTTACTATTTTTCCTTATTTACTACAAGCCTTTAAAGAGGTAAAAGCGACGCTCAGCACTCGGGCAGTACAAATACAGGCTGGGGGCTGGGGGCTGCGGAACTGCTGCAGGACGCACGAGTTAAGGCCCCAGAACAATCAGAGGCTCGTGTCACCCTGATGTTTTAGATAATCCAAACTACTGCGGGAAGACAGACTGGCTAACCAGTATGGCAGATGTCACAGAATGCTCACAGAAAACCTCTCAAAGATTTTCACAACGTAATGTTGATACTTCTCTTTTTGGTTTATTCTTTCAGCATCTATCTGGAAATTAGGTCATAAACACGATGGAAGTAAACTCCGATTTTTCCCCACTCACCAAAATTTGAGTGAATGGAACCCGGCAGGTTTTCCTCAATTCTAACTGTAATGTCTGAGAAGTCCCTAAAGGTCCTCAGCGGATGCCGAGAGCCTTCCAGCCGTGGCTCTGCAATTTCACGCCAGGTTGAAACCCAGATGAACTTTTCACCAGAATGCCAACCAGAACAATGGAGCAATCTGTGAAGAAGGTTCCTTTGCAGTCATAGAGCTCCTATGCTGCAGGACAGCCTGGGACGTGAACTTTGTGACCTCCAACACTGGGCCTCCCCTCTGCCCACCACAGCTCTACCACCACCAAGAGGGCCCAGTCACTTGCGCTGCAGAATCTTCCAGCGTGTTTATCCTAACCATCTATAGGAGAGAGCACGCAGATGAAGGTCTAGGGAGAGTCCCCAGATCCACAGCAGAGACCCTCAATCCCCTTCCTCAGCCACAGCCCCAGTCGTACCCTGGGCCAGCCCCCCACACACAGCACAGGGCAACCAGCCCCAACGTAGGTCCTCGCTCCCTCTCCCGGCTCCCATCCACTCCTGGCACAAGGCTGCAGAAGACCAGATCCGACGAGGGAAGGTCAGCTTCACCCCTACTCACAGTCCTCACCTGAAATACAGAAGCCAACGGGTTTTTCCAGATCATCACCAAGACCTGTGCCCATGGGAAGGAAACTTGCCACTACATATCGGGAGTCATCACAAGCAGATCCAATCATGTTCTTGTTACATGTTGGCTATTGAGGCAAGAAGGTGTTTTGGCGAACAGGGGCTCCCTCCACCAGAGGGTTCTCCAGAGAGCATCCCCCTTTCCAGGCAGGGCCACCAGAAGCTTCTTCAGCTCACACGCGCTCACTCTCCTGAGGAGAACCACGGACTTCTCCTTGGGGAGACGCCCGAGGTAAGAGCAGGTACCCGGCCTGTGCGAAGATGAGGTACTGTCATGCAGAAGACTCTTTAGCATAGATAGGACTGTATTTACAGACATTTAAGTTACTAACATAGGAGTGAAATGTGTTTAATGAATACAAGAAACCAGGCTTTCCACATACAACTTGGGGTGGGGAGGGGGGTGGCAAGTAGAGTAGAAAGTCATGGCATATACTTACACTTCTACTCTAGGACAGCAGATGGATTGCCCAGTGCAAAACTGCCACACTGAAACCCAACCAAATGCTGGAATGGAACTGGGAGGTGGGCCACTTCACTCCAGTCAGGGAGGAAGGCACACGACGGGGTCAGCCGCCCGGGGCACGCAGAGTCAGTCCCTCGTGGCCTCGTAATGGGGATGCCGTGCATGCATCTGAACCCAGTGACAGGGCCCTTGCTCTAAATGTATTCATTTTAATTGTCCCTACCCAATACCTCCGAAATCTCCCCCACAGCCTTAGAAGAGGAGGCATTTTGTTAGGTGCTTTTCGAAGCTGAGCACGGAATCCTGAAGCAGTCTCCTATTCCACACTCACGAGTGGAGGAGGGCAGGCTTTCCTACAGCTCACCACGGATGGCCTCATTACTCCCATTTTTTTTTTTTTTTAAGATTTTATTTATTTGTGAGAGAGAGAATGAGAGACAGAGAGCATGAGAGGGAGGAGGGTCAGAGGGAGAAGCAGACTCCCCGCCGAGCAGGGAGCCCGATGCGGGACTCGATCCAGGGACTCCAGGATCATGACCTGAGCCGAAGGCAGTTGCTTAACCAACCGAGCCACCCAGGCGCCCCTCATTACTCCCATTTTTACCTGCATGATAATTAGCTATTTTAAAGTCACTTTGTATGCCTATATAGGGACTTAAAGTTACAGGCAAAGTCGAGCATCTGTGGCAGGATTTCTAAGCTGAGGGTCATAGATAAACCTTTGAGAATTTTGAGGAAGTTCAGGCTCTGCTCTGTGAAGAACATCCAAATGCACACATCTGCACAGAAAGTCAACATTTCCCATCTGAGCCCAGGGAATTCACGGATCCTCCTGAAGACCACCCATGTCTGAGCACAGGTTAGCATATTCTGATTTCGAGTTAAGTTTGTGGCATTGGGAATGGACATGTCTGTTCTCACGGGTCGGAGAACAAGGCTGCACAACACACATTACCACAGAACTTAAGAAAAGTAGGCTTCCTTTGGGAAATTCCAAAACATGGAAGAATGTGTCCCTTCTATGAATATACTTTTAAGTCCTAGCAGAGAAAAAATCTCTAAGATTTAGTTAAGATGCCCAACACGTGGAAGAAAGGACAAAGTGCCTCAGTCTCTGGAAACCATGACTGGGCACCCCAGGCCTGTTCTAAGGAAACCTCTGGATGCTTCTGTTCTCTGGCCTTTCTGTCATAATTCTCTTACAAAAGGACTTGAAATGCTTCAAATGATGCCATTCTCCCAGAACATACGAACTACCACTGAATCACAGAGCCCTGGCAAAGAGCCAGGAACACTGCAAAGGGATGACGGGAGGCCCTGTGAGATACTGGCGGAGGACAGTCCTGGGGGGCAATCGTGCGAGGTGAGGTACACTGCCCCAGCTCCCACCCCCACAAAAGCTCCCAGAGGCCTTCCCTGGCTTGGCAGGGCTACGGCTGGGGGTGGGGTGTCCTGGCAATACCGGGTCACACGTCACCTGGATGTGTAGCATTTGTAGGGGAATTTTCCCACGTCACAATCCCCAATTAATGTTTGAGGTCCTTTTCAACCAACAGGGTGAACGATATTGGTGGGAGAGGTATACCTCCTTTGGAGACACAATCTTTGGGATAGAAGAGGGCTTATTGCAACCGGGTGGGCATTACTGTCGGTGTTTCTAAATACTGACAATCCCATACACCCACCTGGTGTCTGGATCCACTGGTGTAAGCACATTCTGCCCAAAGGCAACTTAAGAAGGTACTGATGTATTTCAAAGAGCTGTTCAAGACCCGCTCTCGAGGCAATGCCCTCCCAGCCTTTTAGAATAGGAACTAGAGGTTTCAAAGAGCAGAGAGATGGAAGATGGAACATATCTAAGTACATCTCCATAATCTGGGTTTTTACAGCCTGAAATATATTTACAAGAAGTTTCTCCTCTGCTCTCTGCTCCTTTGGTGCAGCTTACTGCTCGCTGGGAATCGTGGCTGCTTCCCCGTGTGGAGGACTCGTCGTTAACCCAAGTCAGACTGATCACAACATTACAGTTTCCAGTATTACCTGAAGCTAAGAATGCCAGAATGTGACATAACAGGACTTTGTTTTTAAAACACTAGGGGAATCAAAGCAGTTCAGTTATTAAGATTTAAAGAAAAATATGAAGCAGTGCACCTGTCTCCTGGATCCATCAGCAACACTGGGACCGGCCCCTCTAAGCTCTGTCCGAATTCGGTGTTGAAGATCACTGGTGAGGGGGAGAGCAGACCCTTTATCCCCAAAGGAAGAAACACAAATGCATCTCAGAACAGTTGACCAAGACCCACCTTTCCAAGGTGCCACTTCTGAACTATTCCCAAGAGATCTATGTCGCCCACAATTACAGACTTCCAAGGCCCTTACAAAGTCTACAAGCCTATCGCACACAAGACAGGCAGTCTGTTCTGATAAACCACCATCTACAAGTTAGTGACCAGAGAGTGTATTTAAAGATGTTCCCCAATGGATGAGGGACCTAGGAGCCTAGAGGCATGAGGTTTTTGACCTTTCTCTTATAAAACCAGCCCAAAGTCAGCACAGACCAAGCAGCAAGCTTGGGCGCCTACATCAAACTTGTTGGTCTCACCCGTAAACAGAGGATCCTAAGAGCTATGCTTCCCTTGTGGGTTTCATATGGATATTTACCGCATTAGAAAACTCAGACATTTCTGAAATATTTTCTAATTCACTTAAATATAAACCAGTTTCATGTTATCACAAATAACATTTTTATTAAAAGTATTTTCCAAAACAATAATAAAACTGAGTTTACAGTAAGTAGCATGGCATTGGGTTTTCTGAGAATGTCTTTACTGGCTGGCTTAATAAAAGAGAGCTGGAGTCTCAGAGCTGCTTCTTCCTTCCCTTTCCATATACGGTTCTGGCTGAAGTACACAAAAAAATCCTTTTCAAAGGCTTGTGGATCCTCTTCTTTGATACTAGGGTCAAAACTCAACAAGAGGGGATTTCCTAAAGCAGAGCTGTGAGGTGGGTTCTGAAAAGCTTATCAAAGATTACTGGTGGTACAGTTACCCGAAGATCCACTGATCACGCGCTTCTGAGTTTTCCCCAACTCTGACTTTGCACTATCACACGTCCGTCCCTCAGAATCTGCTAGTTCGCTGAGCTATGCGAGTCTTCCAAATGTTTATATATCTCATCATATCATCAAAATCTACTACTGACGTCAGTAGGTAGGGTTTAAATATTGGGAAGCTATCAAGCTTGTGCAGGTACACTGCAGTTTCTCCGAATCCCAATCTTCACTAGAAAGCTCATTTTTTATCACTTAGCACAGGCAGCAAATACTGTCAGCAATCGTCCTTGGTGTGAGAGGTTCACTTTGTTCACTTTTGGGAGAACTTCTGCTAAAAACCCAAGTCTGAGTAAACAGAGGTGGTTATTCTTTTAATGGAGAAAAGGGGGTTCTATGAAAAAGGTGGCTACTTCGGCTAGCAAGCCAGGCTCACGCGTGCACGCCCCTTGAGAGGACAACCCCACTCCGGTGTGCGGCAGAAGTGCTTTGTGCACGTTTAAGAAGGGAGGTAACTCAAGGGTTAGGATTTCCAGATTCTCACGTGACCCCACTTCTCCGGTGCAGATGCGGGTGGGCTGAGGGGCCCAGCGGGGCCTGGGGCAGTCTGCGGCCGTGGCCTCCATCGGAGAGAAGGGACAGCAGTGTCACCTGCCATCGCCCCGGTGCCACAGGCACAAATATCACCACGGGCCCACACTTGCCCGGTAGCGTGGGCCCCTCACAACTGGAGAACCCCCGCCTGAAGCTTACCTACGCCACTCATTTCTGCGTTCGCGCCATTCGAGACCAGTTTCAAAAGGACTCTCAGGAGCACTCGGCAATGCCGCACACCCGCGCTTGGCATTTTCGAAAACTGAGAACGGCTAGGATTTGAGAACCGGCTGCAGCACGTGCAGCAAAGGTCCTGCCCAAGCCAGCCTCCCACTGGGAGGCCCGTTCTGACGCTCATCGTGGACCAAACCTGCTCCACGCAGAAGCCTCCGCCGCACTCAGCTGCCTGTACAAGGCTGCGTGGCCAACCCGTAGCTTATCCCAAACAACACTTTCAACCACGGCAGTCTCAGACCCTTGTGGACTAAATGGTCATTTTGTCTGAGCCAAGCACCCTTCAGATTTGCCAAGGCAATCCGGCCACCTTGCTTCCGTCCGCCAGTGGAAGGAGGCAGCAGCACCTCCCCAAGTTCGTTAAACTGCGCACCACACCAACATGCTCCTCATGAGGGGGCCCCTCTTGGTAATCAAGGCTGTGATTGCTAGTACAAGATTCATAGCATTTAGAGTGCCAGTAAACTGTGGATTGTGAATCCCTTCAATGCTTGTATACCCCATCCTGCTGTATCTTAAATGCTGATATCAGAATTTTTATGCAGAGTCACTAGCCTCTCTGAGTTTTTCATTAGACTGTGAATGGTAAATGACACACTTTTCAAAGTTTACGTACATTTTCTTGGCTAGATCCACAAAAATAAGATTCATACTTTCTTGCCTCTGACAGCAATTCCATGGCTAAAAACTATTCATTGCAAAATAGAAATAGATTCTTATTTTGCTCTGGTATAGATTCACAAAATAGAGAGAAAAATCTCACATTGTATCCACTTGCTTTGTTTATTAAAATTTAAATAATGCTGAGTCAGCCATCTAATGAATCAAAACTTCAAACACACAAGTTCTCCATCCATGTAGAACTCTGAGTTCCAGGTCATTCTCAGGGAAAAACTCCTACAGACACAGATCTCCATTTACTAAATGTGCAGAAAGCAATTAAACTACAAAGTGAACTACATGCTATTTTGCATGTAGAGGATGCAGGTGAGGAGAGAACTAACGGAGAGCCCACAGCCAGAGGCCTACGCCCAGCCTTTCGAGTGGTAGTGGACAAGCTGGCCGCAGAGGTCCCTCCATGGGACAGTGAGGCTCACACTGGGAACCAAACGGAAGACAGCAGCTGTAAGGACCTGGCAGCCCATGTGCTGGGAAGGGCGAGGGAGAAGACATGGAGCAGGGTGGGAAGCCCCGTTTGGAGGAGGGCGGAGCAGACCCGGAAGCTGCAGAGACATGGGGGCTGCCTGGCGCGTGTGAACGGACTGTGGGGCAGGGGCTGGTCATGGGGCCACAGCCCATCACTCTGGGAGGCAGCGCCTCCCTTCACTGACCTCGTTTGGACTGCTAGGAAAAGTTCCCAAGATGTTTCAATGCCATCAAATGAAAGAAGTTTCAGTTTGGACTATTTTATACATTCAGTAGAGACCGTAAGGAGCTTACAGATGTGGACTTCTCACTCCACGAGAGCCATAATGTGGGTGAGCCAAATTCCACCTGACTTGGCCCACAAATTCAAGAGGGCAAAGGCGAGCTGAGTGCGTGTGCTCGGCAGCATGGTTTGTGCGAGGACTCCCCCTTCTCTGAGCAGGCAACACCTGAGTGGAAACACCACCTCCCCGCGGGGTCAAACACGAGGACACCGCCGCCCGCCCCATGCCAGCCAACACTGAGTGAGGTCAGGCTGCTCAGAATTCCTGCCGCAGGTCCACTCGCAAGCGCTCAGGGTGCAGACGCAGAACCAGGACATGGGCATGGGCCCAGCCTCTGACCCTCCCTTTGCTGCAGTCAGAATGTACCTGGTGCTCTAAGGACCTGTCAACTCAATGGGGACAGGGAATGCCAGCAAAAATCACACCAAGATACAGGCCTCCCCCAGCCTTCCGGAGACCTAGAGCAGTATGATGAAAACCGAGAGTGAGGCAGTACCCGCTGGACACCAGGGCCTCAAGCGAAGGTACGAGGCTGCCACTGGAGACATTACACAAGAGCTTCCCTTCCCCGACCACGTAGGCCAGTGCCTCCGAGGGGTTCTTCAGTTCCTTCTGCTCATGAAGCTCTGCAGACACATGCACGCAACATTTAACACAATACGTATAAAGAAATACCTACTATTACTGAGGACTAGCTAGGCACACTGCACACTACTGAGTGTTTTCCAAATACAGCCATGACCCTGGGAAGGAGGTGCGCACTCCCCACCACTTCCCGGCTGAGGAGAGAGGGTGAGGGGTGAGGAAGCCGGACCCCAGGGCTGTGGGGCCCCAACTATTAACCACCACCTGTACTGAAGGTTATCCAGTCGGGACTCGCAGCCACAACAGGTCATGCTGCTCTCCTACCCACACATGCACCGACAGGCGCACATGGGTGTGGCAGGAACAGGACAAAAGGGACAACAGGCTGCTAATAGGCCAGTATGAACAGATAAAAGCAAAACATGCTCTCATTTTCAGAAAGTTTTAAAGTAAAGGAAAAACTGCATATTCTATTCTCTATTTATGCATAACAAACTAGAGCAGAAACTTGGTGGTTTCAGATACATAACTTATGATCTCCATCTCCATGGCTCAGGAGTCCAGGCGTAGCTTAGCAGGGTCCTCTGCTCAGGGCCTCCCCAGGCTAAAATCAAAGTTGAGCTGCACCTGTGACTATATTTTAAAAAATATATCCTGGGGTACCTGGGTGGCTCAGTCATTAAGCGTCTGCCTCTGGCTCAGATCACGATCCCAGGGTCCTGGGATCCAGCCCCACGTCGGGCTCCCTGCTCAGCGGGAAGCCTGCTTCTCCCTCTCCCACACCCCCTGCTTGTGTTCCCTCTCTCGCTGTGTCTCTCTCTGTCAAAAAAAAAATCTAAAAAAAATACATATCCAGTACTTAACCAAGTAAAATTCACATATAAAGCACCCAGTTAACATTAGAGGCATAAAAGGAGAAAAATATGGGCCACATAAGAAAAACAAACCAAAATCAACCCCAAACTGACCCAGACGTTATCATCAGCAGACAAGCATGTTATAACAGCCACTGCAACTGTATTCCAGATGTTAAAAAGCCAAGTAGAGAAGTCGGGGATAGAACAATGACAAA
>NC_138374.1:2768015-2791004 GCF_054177405.1 Leptonychotes weddellii
AGGGGAGAAGAGGGATGGACCAGCTAGGTACACGAGTCCTTCTTTGGGGTGTTGAGGTGTTCTAAAGTTGGATGGTGGTGATGGATGTACAGCTCCATGAATATAGTAAAAACCACTAAACTGTATACTTCATGTGAGTGAATTTTAGGATATATAAAATATCTCAAATTATAAAATTAAGTCCCTCATACAAAAAAGATGAAGAAGCCATACGCACTTGAGCACACTTCTTGTCTTCAAGTGTTGGTGTTAGAATGCGCGACGCCCACCAGGTCCCCAGGGGGCAGGCAGGGATCACCCACTCGCTCCCTCAGGCCAGTGCGCCACGAGCGGGCCAATTTCAGGGCTACCAGTAGACTCCCCTAGCACCTGTGCTCCCTAAGAAGAGCTTCTGTGCCTGCCTATCTGAAGGCGACTGTGCTGGCCTCCCCTCCGTCCACTTCCCACTCTCCTCTCCACGGTCAGCATGGTGCCAGCCTGAGCCCAAGCGTCTGCTCTGTACCAGAGGCTCCCCAGCCCCATCACACCCCAAGCCGGGACCTCAGCCTGCCACCTCTGACCACCTGGTGATCATGCACAGCCTGAGTCCCTCCGACATAAACACGTCACCTATCCAATTGGTGGACATGTCCTCCACAAGAGTCAAGACCGTGAGTTTGGCAGGTTTCTAAGATATGGCAATGGCATGCGATGATGGGTCATCTTCTGGATGGTCTGCGCTTCCCCCAACTAGAGGTGGAGGTGCTGGGAATGGGGACGGGGTGCTGGTGGCAGGTGAGGGGAAGCAGTGGATGGACACAGCGTCCCATGAAGGCCGTTTCAACAGCCCTGCCACCTGAACACAGACAAGGTTCCACTATGGGAAAGATGGGCACGGTCAGACGCCCAGAAGAGAAGACTGGGAAAGAGGGAGGTCCCCGGGCAAGTCCCACTCTACCCCAGTCTGCTTCTGCCCTCCAGCTATAAAAACAGACCAGCCTTGACCCCACATAGGTTTAAAATTTAAGGAAAAAGAAGGTAGCAGGAAAGGATTTGCCTCACAAAAATATCCGATGGGTGAATAATTGGCTTCACTCATTCCTTTATAACTTTCCACAGAACCCCAAAAGATTACCTCTAAAAACAATGAATTAGGTCCTCAGATGATAATGGGTCTTTTGCTGTATTTCCATCTTGATTTTAGAATAATTGTTTGTTGTTAGATTGGTTAAATGTTTAGCGATTTGAGTTTCCATCTGATGTTAATTTAACTGATTACCACAAGTTAAGTCAAGTGCACCCAAGGCAGCTTCACAGGCGCTTCCAACACTCTATTACGCTTGTTCCTTATCTGAAGAAGCCAAACAGACCTCTTTTCTCCCCATTGTTATGGAGGGAAGACAGCTTAGCAGAAAGATGTAAGATTTTTTTCCTTCAAGATTGTTCATCTTTTGTGCTGGCAATCTGTCTTTTAGGAAAGATAGAATAAAGCCGATATTTAGGTATATCCAGTGATTCACTGCAAGCATCTTTCAAAACCATGATCAATATTCTCATGTTTTTAGCACTGTTTTCAGTCATAAATATCTTTCCTCTAAAAAAGAAATAATTCTCCCTTCGGTCAACAGTCCCTGAAGTCGATATGCAGTCGGCCGGGCAGACTTAACGGGCGGCGTGAGGAGCCCCCACAGTTTCAAGCAAGAGCCAAGCACATGCCCGTGCGGTCAAATCTAAGTGCTCCATTCGGAGAAGGAAAACTGCAGAGAGAATTTAAATACCAAAACAGCAATAATGGGGGAAAAGGCTTTTATTGTGAAGCAGAACATCATGTGTATTAACTCATTCCACAACCCATTTTTCTCCTCTTGGCTCCATCAAAACATAAGTTTTTTTTAAAAATCAAGACTATCATTTGGAAATAACGTGCAATATCCTTTTTAAAAAGTTAAAATCTAAAATCGAGCAAAAGTTGCACAGAAAAGGAATGTTTAAAAGGCATACAATTAAATGCTGTAAAAAGTAAATGTTAGTAAAATACAAAATAAGCAAGGTTCTTATCTGGATGTAAGGCTTTAGACACCTGCTAGCAGCCACCCATCAGAGACATGGTACTGAAATACTTTGTATTTCGTTAACAAGAACCCTAATGCTAGAAAGGTCTTCTGAACGATTTCACAGACAAAATCCTGCCCTCATCAGCTCCCTCCGCGAGGACGGTGCAAAGGGTCCCACAAGGTGCCAGCAGCAGGCTGCCCGGAGCTCCTGGTTCAGCGGGAGGCCCTGGGAAGGTCGTTGCTGGAAACTGGGTCTGTTCCTAGCCGCACTCTGAGCTCCTTTACGACCTTGATGGACAGGCAACTTCCAACACTCATGTCAGAAAAGGAACCCGTTCAAAGGAGTCTCCCCTGTCCTGACGGGTCTGAACCAATCCTTGGTCGGTCAGAACATGCGGCGCAGTCTGCATCCCCCTCCATAGAGTCCCCCTTTACAGACAGATGGGACACCTGCCACAAAATGCCAGTCACGCATCATCAAACAGAAAACGGATTAAAAAATATGAAAAGGTAGTCAAGAACTAAAAGTAGAAGCTGTTGATGATCCATTGCTGTTTCACAGTATTTAGCCAGGGCATCCCATGGAAGTGGTTCTGTCGTTTCTGGGAGGATGGGGGCGCGGTCATGTGTGGGGGAGGGGGGTCAACAGCACAAATAACGAGCATCCTTGCCATCTTCACAGCAAGGAAGTCTTTGCAAGAGTCCTCTCCCTCTACGGATTATAGTACCTAAAGGCCAGGCTCAATGTCTAAACGAAAAGTTCAACAGTGTCAGAACTTTTTATTCTGAGAAAAATCTGCACTTTGGCAAGTAGCAAAGATGCCCATCCTGAGATTTCCAAGTGCCCATGCTGCCTCCACTATTTCATCAGAAAGGGATGGAATAACACGAAGGTGCTGACCTCGAACAGGATCTGGCCTCAAGACTACACCACTGATCTAGGGTTCATCATGAACCTGGGATGGGGTCCTATGTTCACGGACTACCACAGGCCGAGTAAGAGGGTCTCACTTGTGGTGATGCCATGCCCGCAATCCTCTCTGCTCCCCCAGTCAGAGGAAGACTACAGAACACACAGGCTATTTGTCAGCCTGTCCAGCAGCTGCAGGACCAGGGGGTAAAGCAGGACTGAACCCAAGAGATGGACACGTCTACACTCCATCCTACACTTACCCGCTGAAACAGAGCACACTTCGACAGAATTCAGCTTGTTAGTGCCAAACACGGAGCCCATGTGAGCAGCCTCAATCGTGGACGTACTGGCAGCCAGGCATGGCCCCACCAGCTCTCAGGACACACAGGGCCATGGGTCTGGACAAGCACACCTCACTGTTTCTCCACCCTCCTCCCTGGGGTCTCTCCCAGCTCGGGCCCTGAAGAACCGATGGGATAAACGAGTAGTGCGGTTTCACGAGCATCTTGGAATCCCCACCTTTAAGGAAGAGTACAGTATCAGGGTCCATAGCAGAAGGACCTGGGCTTTGTGAAAACCGTTTCCCTCCTCCTGGCTTTAGTTCTGGGATTCTTTTCTGTAGGTCTTTTTCACCTACATTCCAAAGGTCGCAGCTATCTTCTGGACAGACGAAACGGTCTGAAGCCTAATAATGGGAGGTCTGCGTGCTTTAGAGGAGAAGTGAAGGTCCGTCTGTGGCCAGGCCGCCAGTTGGACCTTCTACGGAGTGTTTCATCCCAGAACTGCTAACCTCTCTTCCAGCTAGCCCTGGTGCTGAGAGCTTCCCATCTGCTGTTTTACATCTGACAGCCACCTTAGGAGGAAGGGATTGTTTTATGGAAAATTGAAATGTATAGGTTAACTTTCCAAAATTACAGTCCATATGTGAGCTGCTACCTGTGACATTCTAAGGCTTGTGACCCTCAACTACGATCTACAACTGACAAAGGCAGAACACTACTTACAGAAGGATGGTTTTTTAACCTGTAAGATTAAGCCCCCCAAAGAAGAAATTCAAAATTACCAAAGCTCCTTCTGTACCACCTCCGTTAAAACACGGGCCCCCACCTGAGATAATAGTGCAGCACCTAACCAAAAGGATGATTTAATGAAGATGTTCTTCTGCAGCTCCCCAAGCCTTAAGAGCTCTTCCAAAAGGATGAAGGCATGTTTGAGTATAAAGCAGAGGCAAACATCCATGTGTCATGAAGCCAACCTAACAGAAGAATACAAGCTGCGAGTTTCACCTGACAATTCTGCCTGGACAGGAGCTGGAGAAGTTCACTGCTCAAGCCCTCTTCACTCCGCACCCACAAGGGGCCACAGGGGACCGACCCCATGTGGTTTTGCAGGTGAGCACGGCAGGACCCCATGGCTGCAGTGCCCACTGGAGGCGGCAGCTAGAGAGGAGGAGCCCCAAGAAGATACTCAGGGTAATCCCATTTCTTAATTTCCCGGCCTGGGGCTACATAAACAGGAATTGGAAACAATGGCTTTTTTCTTCCATTTCAGAAAATAGTTAATCTTAATCTGTTTTAATTCAATGTGGAAAATAAGATTTTTAAAGTCCTCCTAAATCTATTACAAATACGTAAATCCTCCTACTCATCAAACTTATTCCAGGAAATTTCAGCATTCCCCAGATAAATTTAAGTCCTTTCTAAAATATAAAGATTACAAAAGTTTAAATGAGGTAATATTCAAAGTCACGAATGACTAATCGACAGCACTTCAAAGTTTATAAAATGCCTTAAATGTTACCTCAACATAAATATTTTATTCCTGAGTGGTGAAAGACTTAAATTATTAGTAAAACTGATACAACTGGGAGAGGGGCTAATAAGCAGAGAGGAAAAAACACTTTTAAATATCTTCATAATGCTAGCCAACTCTATGTAAGCTCTTACCACATGAAAGGTGACCCACAAGCTTACTTCTACATGTGGCAACTTCACAAGTGTGTCTAATGTCCCATCACAACCAGGAAAGCACAGAGGAGAGGCCCGGAGAGACAGCGGAGATCACACGGCTGCCAGGCAGCTGCTGGGGTCAGGACTCAGCCTGGTGCTTCCCACTCTCCCACCCCTTCATACATCAATTATCTGCTGGAATGAGTCTTGCATGTAAGAGAGTAGACAAATAGGAGAAAAGGGTCTTTGAAATAGCTATGAAGGCAGCAAAATATTAACAAGCTCTAAAGTGGGAAAGTTAGCAGGAAAACACACTATCAGGGAGGTTTGCAATAATGGCTCAACACGAAGTGTTTGCTGACAAGCATGAGTGCAGAACCCAGCAGGACCGGTCGGAATGAAGGCAGAGTTGTTGGGTAACCATCTTCAGAAGAAGAGTAAGGATTAGAACCCAGGCCTGTCTGCAAATAGTCACTATACGGAATAAGTCTGAGGTCTCTTACCCCAAACTAGGATTCATATACTATGTTTAAAGAGAATAAAAACCCATTAGTAAATTTTAACGGTCATATAGGAATCAAAATACCAAATAAATCATTCGTGTCTTTAGCAAAAGTTTTTTAAGATTCCTCAGTGAAATGATCAATGAAGTAAGATTTGTAATGAATTAGAAGACAACTTTAAAAAATGAAGTTATGAGCTTCAAATAAACTGTTAAAATAAGATGTTTCACATAAGCTCATGGTAACCACAAAGAAAAATCAAATGGCAGATACACAAAAGATAAAGAGGAAGGAATCTAAGTATACCACCATAGAAAGTCATCAAATCACAAAAGGGAGAGCAAAAAGGAATTATAAGATAGCTAGAAAGCAATGAACAAAATGGCAACAGTAAGTCTGTAACTATAATTACCTGAAGTTTAAACGGACTAAATTCTCCAATCAAAAGACAGAGCAGCCGAATAGGATAAAAAACTAAAACCCAACTACATGCTACCTACGAGAGACTCACTACAGCTCTGGGGACACACACAGACACTCTGAATGGGAAGAGATGGAAAGAGATACTCCATGCAAAGGGAAAGCAAAAGAAAAGGTAAGGTAGCTACACTTAATCTGGCAAAACAGACTAAGCCAAAGACTGTAACAGGAAGAAAGTTGTTATATAATGATAACGGGTCAGTTCAATAAAAATATATAGCACTTATAAATATGTGTCAGACAGAGGAGCACCTAAATACAGGATGCAAACATTAACAGACTAAAGGAAAGAAATAGACAGCAATACAACAGCAGGGGGACTTCAAATTCCCACTTTTGACAATGGACAGATTATCCAGATGGGGGGAAAAATCAGTAAGGAAACATCAGACTTGTTACACATTAGACCAGATGGACCTAACAGACATACATAGAACATTCCAGCAAATTTTTCTCAAGCAAACATGGAAAACTGAGGATCAAGCATATGTTAGGCCACAAAACAAGTCTTAATAAATGTAAGCCTGAAATTATATCAAGCTTCTCTGCCAACCAAAATGGTATAAAATTACAAATTATAAGAAAACTGAAGTTCACAAATACATGGAGACTAAACATGCTGCTGAACCAACCAATGGGTCTTAGTATAAATCAAAAGCAAAATAAACATCTGAAACAAATGCAGAAATACCATACATACCAAGACTTGAGATGCAGCAAGAACAGTTCTAAGAGGACATTTATAGCAAAAAACCCTATTAAGGAAAAAGGTCTCAACCTACATTTACACCTCAAGGAGCTAGAAAAAGGAACACACTAAGCCAAACTTGGAAGGAAATAAAGGTCAGAGCAGAAATTAGTGAAAGAAAAAGGACAACAGAAAAGATGAAACTAAGAGCTGATATTTTGAAAAAACAGGAAAAAATTGCCAAACCTTTAGCTAGGTAGTCAAGAAACAAGGCCTTAGAATGATAAAAGGAGACCTCCCACTGACACCACAAAAATACAGAGGACTGTAAGAGACTATAAATTATATGCAAATAAACTGGACAATCTAGAAGAAATAAATTCCTAAAAACCTACTCTACTCTACCAGGACTGCATCATGAATAGGAAATCAAGACAAATTATGAGTAAGAAGATTGAATCAATAATCAAAAACTTCCAAAGTCCAGGATCAGATGGCTTCACTGGTGAGTTATACCAAACATTTACAGAGTACCAATCCTTCTCAAACCCTTTTGAGAACTGAAGAGGAATCACAGCCCAAGTCATTTTACGGGCCAGCATTACCTTGATACCAAAGCCAGACAAGGACACTTCAAGAAAATTAGAAGCCAATATGCTGGATGAGCACACATGCAAAACCCTGCAACGAAGTATTAGCAAACTGAGCTCAACAGCACCCGGTAAGGACCATGCACCGTGGTCAGAAGGGATTTACCACAGCGAAGTAAGGCTATTTCAACATTCATCAAAGTGATGCACCACATTAACAAAGTATAAAAACCACAATCCTCTCAGAAGCAGAAAAAGCATCTGACAAAACTAAACTTCCTTTCATAATAAAACCTCTCAACAAAACTGGGTATAGAGGTAATGCACCTGAACAAAGGTACAGAGGACAAGCCCACAGCTAACACAAAGGTGAAAAACTGAAGGCCATTCCCCTAAGAATCAGTCACAAGACAAGGAGGTCCACTCTCATCACTTTTATTAAACAGGGTACTAGAAGTCCTAGCTAGAGTAATTGGCAAAAAACAGAGTATCCATCCAAGTCAAAAAGGATGAAGTAAAATTGTCTGTTTGAAGAGGACCTGATATTATATGTAAAAAAACCCTAAGGGCTCCACTAGGAAAACTATCCAAACTATTCAGTGATTTCAGTAAAGCTGCAGGCTACAAAAATCAACAAACAAGAATCAGCTATGATTCTATATACCAACAACCAACTACCAGCAAAATTAAGGAAACCACCCCATTTACAATAGCATCAAAAAGAATACCTAGGAATAAATTTAACCAAGGAAGTGAAAGGTCTGTGCACTGCAAACTATAAACATTAATGAAAAAAACTTAATATGCAAATAAATGGGAAAAGCATACCATACTCATGGATGGGAAGAATAGATAATATGTCCATAATACCCAAAGCAATCTACAGATTCAATGCCATCTGTATCAAGATTCCAATGGCAGTTTTCATAGAAACAGAATGATCCTAAAATACATATGGAACCACAAAAGACTCTGAATAGCCAGAACAATCCTGAAAAATAAGCCGAAGATATCACAATTCCGATTTCAAACTATATTACAAAGCTGTAGTAATCAAAACAGTATGGGACTGGCATAAAAACAGAAAGCCCAGAAATAAACCCATGCATATATGGTCAATTTTCAAAGGAGCCAAGAATATACAATGAGAAAAGGAGAGGCTCTTCAATAAATGGTGTTGGGAAAACTGGACAGCCACATGCCAAAGAATACAACTGCACCCCTGACTCCATACACAAAAAAATCAACTCAAAATGGACAGAAGAGTTGAATGTAAGATCTGAAACCATGAAGTTCCTAAAAGGAAACATATGTGGTAATTTGGATTTGACACTAAAAGGCAACAAAAGCAAAAAACAAGTGGGACTACATCAAACTAAAAAGCACAGCAAAGGAAACCATCAGTGAAAAGGTGACCTATTGAATGGGAGAAGAGATTTGCAAACCACACACCCAATAGGAGGTTCATATCCACCATATGCCAGGACCTCCCACAACTCAATAGCAAAAAAGTAAAAATCCAACTAATCCAATTTAAAAATGGGCAAGGACCTGAATAAATTATTTTCCCTGAAGACAACATCCAGATGGCCGACAGATACATGAAAAGGTGCTCAACATCACTAATAGGAAAATACAAATCAAAAACACAATGAGGTATCACTCCACACCCGTGAGAATGGTTATCATCAAAAAGAAAAGAGCTAAGTGTCGGTGAGGATGTGGAGAAAAGTGAACCTTCGTGCACTGCTGGTGGGAAGGCAAACTGGTGCAGCCACCGTGGAAGACAGTATGGAGGTTCCTCGAGAAATTAAAAACAGAACCACCATGAGATCCAGCAATCTTACCTCTGGGCATATACTGAAACAAAATTATTGTGAAAAGGTATCTACCTCTATGTTCACTGCATCATTATTTACAATAGCCAGGACATGGAAACAACCCAAGTGTCCTTCTACAAAGTAATATATATAATATAAAATGGATTATTATTCAGACACGAAGGAAATCTTGTCATTTTCAACAACATGGATGAACCTGGAGGCCATTATGCTAAGTGAAATACGCGAGACAGAGATATATTGCCTACCATCACTTACATGTGGAATAAATTAAAAAAAAAAAAAGTCCAGCTCAGAAACAGTAGAAAAGGGGTTGCCAGGGTTGGGGGAAATTGAGAGAGACTAAAAAGGCAAAAACGTTCAGTTACAAGATGAATGAGGCTGAAGACCTTAGTGTAGCATGGTGACTCCAGCTGGTAACCCTGTATTGCATAATGGAATTTCTGTGAAGAGACTAGAACTTACATATTCTCACCAAAAAAAACTTAAAAAAAAAAATATGAGGTGATAGAGGTGTTAATTAACTCGACGGGGACCTTTTCATAAGGCATGTCAAATCACGTTGTATACTTTAAATATTTTGTCAACAATACCTCAAAGCTGGGAAAAAAATGTCCTAATGGAAAGGGCTACCCTGGCACAGAGTGAGCCTCAGACCAGTGGTTTTCTAGGAAAGTTAAGGAGAGGGGCACCTGGATGGCTCAGTCGGTTGGGTGTCTGACTCTTGGTTTTGGCTCAGGTCATCATGATCTCAGGGTCATGAGATGGAGCCTCGTGTCGGGCTATGGGCTGAGCACAGAGTCGGCTTCAGATTCTCTTTCCCTCTCCCCTTCCCACTCTCTCTCTCCCCCAAAATAATCCTAAAGTTAAGGTGATTCTACATGGCAAAAAAGAAAAAAAAGTACATACTCTCAAAAAGTCAAAAAGTTACAGGCAGCGTTCCAACTATTTGCTGAAAATTGAGCATGTGCAATTCTCCAAGTGACAATGACTGAAGGTAAACAGTATCATCATTACATCATTAACCATTAAGCATTACAAGTCCAACCAATCCCCAGAGTTCAGGGAGTACTTTGTTCTGTACATTGTACTCTTGGTAAACCAATGCAAGACATAGTATTGGGTTAGGTCTTTCCGCTTCCCTCAGACTTAGAATTCATGATATAAAACTCCAACTATCAAAGTTACAAAGCCATTTATTTAGGATCCAAGGAAAATATTCTCAACCCAATTGTTTTAGAATTCTTACGATGTTAAATAAATTAGATTTTATACTCTCCTTTTAAAACTATTCATACATTAGATACTGCAAAAAACATTAGTCAGGGAATAGATGATGAACTACAAAAAAAGTCTGCAGGTAGTTTTTTGTCTTTATGTGTGTAGCTAAAAAGTGGAGTCAAAAAATACTGACAGATTTAAGAATTTGGATGAAAATAGATGTTCCAATCAAACTCCTTTCAAAAATAAAATACATTTCAAATAAGTCAAAGATGAAAATAGAAAATAAGCATGGATGGCTATCCCCAACCACCCCCACTAAAAGAGGGAAAGTAAATAAGGGCTTTGTAAGCATTCCAGGATACTCAAAAGCCATAGGACAAGATTCAAGACTCTAGCTACAATTGTAGCAATGTTAAGTTCTAGTTAATCATTTTGACAAAGGTACCATGGTTATGTAAGTGGTTATCATCAGGATGAGCTGGACGGAGTGTGTACCAGAACTCTGCACTGTACTATCACCTCTGTAATTTTTCCATAGATCTACAAAATACCTGAAATGAAAAGTAAAATCTGACTCCATTTAAAAAATCCACGGATGAATCAAAATAGAAAGGATTATCTTTAACATGCAAAAAGTTCTTACAAATCAGTAAGACAAAACCAACAGAAGAACGTTTTACTAATGCAAATGACCAATAAATGCAAGGAATATGTTCAATCTCACTCAATTATAACATAAAAAAATTAAAATGAAGGCAATTTGAAGAAATCTAATTCTACTTAAAAATTTATTCTGCATAGACTTGTACAAGTACACTAAGAGGTCTATAGAAAGATGTTCAAAATTTTTTTTTTTTTTTAAAGATTTTATTTATTTATTTGAGACAGAGAGAATGAGAGACAGAGAGCATGAGAGGGAGGTGGATCAGAGGGAGAAGCAGACTCCCTGCCGAGCAGGGAGCCCGATGCGGGACTCGATCCCGGGACTCCAGGATCATGACCTGAGCCGAAGGCAGTCGCTTAACCAACTGAGCCACCCAGGCGCCCCGAAAGATGTTCAAAATTAACATTGCTTGAAATAGCTCCAAACAGGGGACCAAAAAAAAAAAAAAAAAAAAATCCTAGAAAGACTAAACATATTAACAGAGGATTAGTTTAAGACAAAAGAAATGTTGGGTGGGGGGGAAAAAAGACAAAAGAAATGCTCGTGTACCATTTAGATATAAACATACAATAAAATACTAGGCAGTCATTGAAAGAAAAAAACAGCTCTCACGCCACATAAGGAGAACCGGACAGTACACACTCTACCTAAATTGTCCTAATTGACAATTGTGTTTCAAGACATTTTTCCATATAAACACAATATTGATACCCACACAAACTGGAAAGATTTGTCAGTTTATCATCCATAAGTTTCCAACATGCTCAAATATTACATTTTAAATTCCAGTAGCCAACTACACAGAACACACACCTAGTACTTCTCAGTGGGCTGTTACAAGAGGAAGACCTTGACTAATGTGACAGATTTAAACTAGCGTCTTTTGTAAGCCTACTGATTAAAAAAAAAATTTTTTTTTTTTTTTTTTAAGAAAAAAGATTCAGGAAAATTATCTTAATGGGTTCATCTAAGATTTGAAGAAGTGTGAGTACACAGAGTAGTTATGTATAATTATAGGTTTTCCGTGACAAGGTTTCCCTGAAATTGTAGGTTCATCTTAGAATTAACTACTCCTAACATAACTTGATCTTGACAAATCCCAACTAAAAATTTAACTGGATGCTAAATGAAAGCCCTTTATTTAAAACTCCCACATCCACACTGATTTTGAAAAACAACACTTAAATTGTAAGCATGGTTTGGATACGTTTATCAATCCCAAATGTACTTACTATGGGAAGATTATAGCTTAATTAAAGCCCTGGCAGGGTCAGTAATGTTCATATGCGAGATGTTTCTATGGAGTGTCACTTGGGTACTATCAATTAAAATGCACCGTGAATTGTTAAATGGAAAAATCGAAAACACGAGCCTGTTGTCACACTCACGGTTCTCGCATGCATTAAGAGGTTAATTTATTTTTTATTCTGATGCATGCATATAAGAGCAATAGTTATATCAGATATTCATAGCTTACTTAGATGATTGATATCAATTTCTCTTCATAATAGGACCAGCAAATAAAACACACGGCGGCTCTAATATAAAGAAACACCATGTGACAAGGCTCCCTAAAACATTTCTAGTTTGGACCTCACAAGCTAAATTGCTTTTGCTGGCCCCTTCCACCTCTCAGCATGGATGGCAGACAAATTGATCGAAACATTGGAAAATAATATGCTTGCAAAATTTCTCTGGGTGAGTTTTCAGTCTTTTGAATTTTTCATACAAGAACAAAATGAAAGATTGCCTCCTTGATTTTTCCTCCATTATGCGGCCCCATCTTATGTACTACAGGAACATACAATACTTCACACAGCAGCAATACGATGTAAACAAAATGTGTGACATTTTTCATAAAACACCCAAGCTGTGTGAAGTTGAGACTGGGTAGCAGGCATCCTGGCCCTGCAGATTATGTTGTTCAATTGTAATGAATTCATACATTTGAAGTTGCCTTAGGGCCACTCATTAGACTTAGGGGTGTTTATTACAGGAAATATTGCCTGTATCATTTAAGAGGTAAGAAGGCTGGGTGATTTGATTAGAAATGTTGACAGCTGAGGTGTGTAAGGAATAGGTCATTCACTCACATTTCCCTACTTCGGTATTAGGATCCTCCATTTTTTATGACTTCTTTAAAGCCCTCTTTGAACTGCAGATGTGGGGAACCAAGAGGAAACTTTCTGTGGAGTACACGGCACCGACCAATCACGTGACCTGATTTCCGTTTGACTTGTTACTCATAGGTGCACTGATACCATTCCACAGGCAAGCAGATGACAACAGAGATGACACTCTAATTATGCTCAGCCCCGTATAAGCAGGGATGGGGAGGAAACATAAAGTGTCCCTGGATCATATGAACAGACCTTGTCTACCAGCTAACAACCATAATTGGCCTCCACTTTCTGTTCTTCAGACGCCCCAGGCCCTCAGGCTCTTATAGAATTTTTAAATTAATGTCTATAGTATTCTAGGAGAGGCAGAGTCCTCATACATTTAAATTTACACCTCATGAAAATTCTTATTAACTAAATTTTCCCCTCAATACTCGCAGGTCAAGAATCGATGAATAGTGAATTTTTTTTCAGTCAAAATTAAACAAATCATAAAAAATGGCATAATTTTCAGCATTGCAGATTAGATTTAGGGGGTAATATCTGCCAGATATGAAAAACAGAACTCATTATGTCGCACTAAAATAATTTTCACAGCAGTATTTTTGTTTGACTCCATCGGCTTCACCAGTTTTGCTAAGTTCACTACCATATTTCACAAAATAACTTGGTTTGAAAACAAACTTCGCAGGTCCTGGTCCTGATGCCCCAGAGCGCGAGGGGACCTGGGCGGGAGGTGTCAATGGCTGAGCTGGGCCGGCTCCCCAGCACACCTCACCACGCGGCCAGAAACTCAGTGGGGACCCGCTGGGATGGGAACACAGAGCACCAACAAAAGCCCTGGGAATATGGTGTGTGATGGAGGATTTTTTAAACAAAAATCTTTGTTAAGAATACAAAGGAATCTAATGGCCCTTTGTTCCCACTCAAAACCTTTGATTCTTGGTTTTGGTGTTCTCGGTATTGGGACCCTGGTTATGGAACAACAGTAAGACCCAGGGCACTATTTGAAGTAAGCACAGCATGCGGGGGCGGGGGGGCGCAGAGGTGGGGGGCCAGGATGTGGGGGCACGGGCAGGGGGGTGTGGCCGTGGAGCAGAGCAATGGGGGAAGGGTGGGCTTAGCCTAAGCTCTCGAGTCCGTACTCCATTACTGAGAACAGGCCCTGTGTACATAGACCAAGAGCGAACATACACTCAGAATTAGGGGGAAAAGAAAAAGTGTTCTGTAGCCTTTTAAAGCAGAGTCACTTGCAACCTGCACACACACCTCCATCCTAACGGCCAGGAGGAAACGGTGTCCCGGGTGAGAAGACCCGTGTGCAGTGGCACAGCCTGGGCGGAACTCCTCACAGAAGCTTCCTTCAGGATCTGCTCTGCTTTCAGCCCTCTGCCCTCCCGTCGTGTGTGCGAGGCCAGCCAGCACCGCGGCATTTCGTGAACGTGTCCACAACCCACCAGGGTTGCCTCGCAGCCCCAAATCACCTTCTCCCACGGCTGACACCACAGGTGATGGCAGGGTGGCCGCTTAGCTTCCTGTCCCCATCAGGTCCGCGCCGAGGCGGCGAGCAGGGGGGCACGGTCATCGGTATGGCTGACGACAGGAACACAGGGAACATCAAGGCCAGCAGGGACGAGTATGCTGACCCGGGAACGCGGGCTTGATGACTGGCTGCTAACCTGGACAAGTTAGCTAGTTACAGGTCAACTTTTCAGAAAGACTGGGAACGGAGGGCGAACCTGTGAGTCTTGGAGTCATCCACAGTCTAACACCAGATAGGACGGACACAACCACCTCACCACGCGGCCCATCATCACACCCGAACCCCAGAGCAAGCAGAAGGACCTCGTGGCAGCAGCTGAGGCTGCAACTCAGAGAAGCTACACAGCACTAGGTAACTTCCCGAAGCTAGTAAGGGCTGGAGCTGGGGCTGGGCCCGGCAGCCCGACTTTGACACCCCGGGCCTCACGCTCTGTGGGAACGGACAAGGAAACATCACATCAGGGCTGGTCTCCAACAGTAACAATGGAATCAGAAAGTGACATGTGGGAGAGGACCTGTAAATGCTGACGGCATTGTCCAATGCAAGAAGAAATGGTGAACGTACTGGAAATCTCCATTCCAGGACTGTCACCTGATGGACAGGAGGAGGACTGGACAAAGCTACTGGAGTTCTAGAAGACTGTTCTTTGAAGGGTAGCAACAGCAAGGCACAAGGGGTGGCTTCAGCCAGGAGGCAAGGATGAACGAGGTGGCAGAAGGGGAGGAGGGCCCACCACAGGGCCAGCCTGCCGCTCCCGCCAGAAAGCCCGACCCCGGCCAGGCCCATGGGAGCTGCCCACTGAAATCAGCGCCCAGGGCGCTCACGGTCACTGTGGACCTGAAAAGAGGCTCTCCTTTGTTTGAAATACAACATCCAAGAATTGGTCATCAATGATGAGTTTCTAGAAAGTCTTCCAAGCATCTCAGAAATTTTGCCTTTAAAAAAAAAGAAAGAAAAAAAAAAACTATCACATAATCAAGTTTTGGACAAAGATTTTTTTTTTTTTTAAAACAGTAGAGCACAGTGGGAGTTCTTTGGATTGTTCTTTGGAAATTTGTCTCTAAAATCCCAGGACATCTGTCCCCACACAGAGGTCCCTGAAACCTCAAATCCCAGGACGTCTGTGCCATGCAGGACTCTGAGGGATACCCCCTGACAAGGAGGAATGCCAAGAAAAGGGAGACCCCAAGGCCCCGTGACATCACCATTGTCTTGGTTTGTGACCCTGCTGCCCGTGAGGGTAGGCATGCAACAGCATTTCAAGTCTTGGGAATAACGTTATAATCACAGCCCTTGAAAGAAACCTGAGGTGGATGCAAGAAACCCAGGACACAATGCCAAGTTTCTTCTTTCAGGACATCAAGTCTTCGGTTCAAAACCTGAGATAAAAGCCAGCTTCAGGGCACGTCATTACATGCTCCTTGGCCACTGCCGGACTTCTGTACTTTCAGAGGGCTGCTGGCTTGCATTTAGAGCAGGAATACTTCTCTAAATCGTTTATTTTATTTAATATGCCTTAAAGTGCAACACGGTTAATATCTTAGCAAAGCTACCATGTGGAACAGCAGTGTTCTTAAGTTAGGAGCGACAAATCCGAGAAAACCTCGACAATTTGGCTTCCATATCTCTGAATTGGTATTTCAATGACAGATGTTTGTTGCGGCAAAAACCTCTGTCAGAACAAAATTAGGTGATCTATCATTTTAAGATATGGTCTTCATATACTGTTTACTCGAAGATATCACTTGCCTCAAGCCAATTTTGACCAAGAACATTTTGTGATATGGAAGTGATTTGTATATCATCATTTTTGTGATAAATGTAGCTCTTGAACACAAAATAACCTACCATTCCACAGTATTACGGTTAAAACTCCTCCACCAGTAAATCTGCACTGTGCTTTTATTACTACTAAGATACTGTATCTAGACTCCAGTAGATTTTTTTCTTCCTTGACTAAGGTTGCCACTTGCCTGCCTCTGGACGAGTACAGAATTTCTAATCCACTACTTGGGGTGCCCTGAACCCCACACCCTCCCCAGTTTCTGAATCTTCTTAGAGATATGGTGCTTTCTTGGAGAGTGCTCGAGATTTTCAGGGTGCTCAGGAGCACTTGCCAAGCGATCACTGCTGGCCGGCACACATCTCGATGAACAAAGCCCCCAGCAATCCGGAGAACCTCCTCCCAGGCTCACGATGGGGACGTGGGGTGGGGGCAGGGAGAGGGCTGGGAGCAGCCACTCTTCCGGGGACAACAGACAATGCTCCTCCAAGCAGGTAGCCGTGAAAGGCAAAAGTGACAGCCCTGCCGAACACAAAGGCTGGACTGGGGGGAGTGGCACTTGGGGGTCATCGGCCAGAAGAGGCTAAAGCCTGAAGAAAGGCACTGGTTTCCTGTGAAAAAGACAAAGTGATTCTGCTTAGCACTCCCCCAGGTTTCCAAAAGCTCCAACAAGAAGCATGTCTGCCAAGCCAAGGATTTTTGACAAAAACCCAGGCAAAGTGAAAGCAACCAGCACCATTTGTAACCATCACCTACAGCCCGCCAGGCACAGGGGGATGGCACTTCCCTGGTATCGATCACCAACAGCGATGAAGTTGCTCCGTTTACCCATCCCCAAACATAGGACCCTGCCATAGCCACCACAGGGATGTCCACCCTGGTATTCAGCACTCAGACCCTGATAGCCCTACATGCCCCCCCAGCAGGGACTGCAGAACCACACGATGTGAGACAGGTATGACCCGCCACCGGATTCAGCCCACTACTGGCCAAGTGGCCTCTTTCACAAGAGGAAGTGAGATTATAGAAGGCCTGTGGACGTTTCATGCCCTAGATCCTCAATCATAGATAGTCTCAAAGACGCCTACCATATGCAGATATGAGCACACAGATTCTTTAGTGTCGAACTTTCCTACTGCCTCAGATCGAGGTCTGTAGGGTCAGTGGGAACACACTCAGGTTACATGTGAGCACACAGTAGGCCCTGTGCGCTCATCATCCTGGGGGGAACCACTGGGCTTCAAGGGGGAGAAAAGGGTGTGGTCTATATCCCTGCAGAATTCACAGGTGGCCGAGAGTGGACCTCAGTAAGGTAGTCATGGACGGTCATGGGCTTGAGTGAAGGACCCCGGAGGACCCTGTACCAGAATACCAGTTGTTAGGGAGGGTTACTGGGTGGTCCTTCTAGGGCATTAGGTACTCGAAAAGGCAGAGAGGAGACAAGAAAGCATTACAGAAGGGGAATGGGAGGAAGCCAGAACTAGGAGGGTAAATGAAAGAACAGACAGAGGATGGCGAGGGGCTGGCAGATGGGACTTGGGAGCCAGGACACATGACAAATGACAAAGGTAGGCAAGCAGGTGAGAGTCAATGCTCAGAGGCCACGTGGGGACAGAGGAATCAGAACCGGGAGGGCATCTGAAGAGGCAGAGGGAAGAGCAGGACAGAACATTAACCCCTGCTCCCGGGTGAACAGATGTTGGGGTGGGAAAGAACGAGGCCACACAGGTTAGCAAGTACTGCTGGACAAACCCCAAGCGCAGGGACCTAAAACCAGTCGGGTGTTCATTGGCTCCCTCTCGAGTCAGCAGCTTGAGCTGAGTGGGGCACTTCTGACGGCCTTGCCGTGGTCACTCATGGCAGCAAGAGGCCGGCAAGTCAACCGGGGCCGGATGGCCCAACAAGACTGCCCCACACGTCCAGCGGTTGGTGCCGCTGAGCCCCCCTCTGCTGGTCTCTCAGCCGCGAGGGCGCCAGCACAGGGTCTTCGCAGGATCCTGAGGTACTGTCAGCAGTGGCCGCAAAGCCCCTTGGGGCCTCAGCTCAAGCATCCCAGAACGCCACATCCACCACACTCCAGTGACCAAGCCACAAGGCCGGCCCAGACTCGGGGGGGTGGCGGGGGGAGATGAAGAGACCCCACCGCTTGAGGAGAGATGTGCAGAAGCAGAAACCTAGCAGGCCCCACACTCATTAGAAAGGGCTGGCCCTCGCTGGCTTCTGGGGCCCGGAATGCGGGGAGGGCGCCCGCCCTTCCCTGGGAAGAGTGCCTGGTCACGCCCAAGCGTGCAAACCCCGTGGTTTTCCACCTGCTATTGCGAAGCCGCAGGAACATCTGCTTTCCTCCTGGGAGTCAGGAACTTTGGTCCCTGCTGCAGGCAGCGTGCCTATGTGACCAGCCCCCAGGAGAAAACCCAGCGCACCACACACACACACGCCACGACCTGCCACTGGAGGATGTCCCTTGAGCAGAGGCCTCCTGGACGCGTGTGCGGGGCTCCTGCAGACCTGGCCTGTGTGCCTCTTCCCTTCCTCTGGCTTTGTGTCCTTCCTCTGCAGCAATCAGAGATGGGGAGGACCCTACGTGGAGTCCTGTGAATCTTCCTGGTGACTCACCAAAGGCAGGGCAGTCTAGGGACCCCCAAAACAGAGGTGAGGCAAGTCACTCTGCAGACGGGGTAGGTGTACAGGAAGGGGAGGGGTCACTGCGGCTGGCTGTGTGTGCAACACCCGCCCCTTCCCGAGTGAGGCTGGAGCAGGACGGGAGGACGCGGCCGCCGCTGGGTGGGAACCACCCACAGAAGGGACACGGGAAGCCAGGAGAAGGTTCCGAGGCACCAGAGCTGGGTGCTCCCACCCTTACCCACTAAGGTGCAATCTGAGAGGCAGTTTGGTTCCTAATCCAAGGACTAGAGTAACAGCTCTAAGTGTGTTTAGCCGTCGAAGGTCTGGGTGAACAAGGACTCCGACCCCTCACCTTCGCTGCACACTTCCACTCAGCCAGGAGGCCGCTCTCCACCTGCAGTTCCTGCACCAACTGCGCAGGGGCGGGGCCTCCCAGGCACTCAGTCCCCCCACACCTAGCCCTGGAGAGCTGGTCAAACGGGCAGTCTGGCTGCTGTTGAGGGACAGGCCGAGTGTAAATGACAGTCCTTAGGGAGCCTGCAGCAGGAGGGTCAACGTAGACCTGCAGACCTGCCCGCTGAGGCACATTCACGGACCCCTCTCCCGGGCAGGGCCCCACAAACTTCAATACACCAGAGCCCAAAGCTTAGCAAAACACCGTCAGGCACTCTAGGGACTGGCCGGGTGTGGAGGCTTCGGGATGGGGCATTTCAATGTTCCACACCCCAAAATGAACTAGTTCAAGTAACGGTCATCAAAATATTTTCAGATGTCCCGTTAGAACCCCCGATCCTCTGGGAAGGGGGCATGCACAGGAGCGAACGCCTCCACGTCACGTGGATGTGGTGTCCGGGCCACACTGCAGGCACAGGGACTGGTTAGGGGAGAACACAGATTACAGGTCACACGCGGTGCCTGACACCACTGTGTGTCACAGGCTGTGATGGAGGAAGAGATCCACCACATCCAGGGGACCACAAATTACAGCTGAGCATAACAACTTCTAAATTTCAGTATTTTACATTTTCAATATGTTTTTCTTTCAGCCACACATGAACAGCGGAAACACACAGGACCATATTCATCATCCAACAAGATATACTATAACAGTGATCACAGGGGCTGAGAGGTCCACACACCAGTATTACATTTTCCTAACACATCTCCCACATATTATTCAAAGTGATGCTTTCATGGCCTTGTAGATCAGTTCAGAGGGTAGACTCTGTCTTTCACTTTTTCTTTCCTTTTTTTTTTTTTTGTTACACTGTCTTACTTGTCAGGAGCTCAGGGTACCTATAATTCTTTAAATGCCGCCTCCAAGGAGATTAGGCCACGTCGTGGAATGGGTTCTCAGTAATGCCACTCCTCTGCAAGATTCTGCTCTCACACTGGGCCCCGCCCAGCCCCTCGGGCCTCTTTACAAACCAGGATCCCACCCAGGAGCTGCCCTTTCCCTTCAGAACATGCTGGAATAGGAAAGCTTGCTTTGTATGGGCCCTCCCTCTGCCCCCACAAACAGAAAACATTCATCTGTTGGGGGAAGACGGGGCAACCCTCAGAGGCACGGAAGCCCATTCTGGGACAAAGCCTCCCGCTGTGTGACTGAGGAAGAGACTCAAGGCAAGTGTCCACGGCAGAAGAGTCACAGATGGGGCGATCGGAACCACCTTAGCTCTGGATCTGCCTGCGACAGAGCACAGGGCCAGCAAGGTCGGCTTCCCGGAGAAGTCAAGTCAGGGTAAGGAAAAGGAGGTGGAGGAGATACAGCAGGAGAAGCTGGGAGGAGAGGAAGAGGAGGAGAAGAGGAGGAACCGGCTCTGGGGAACATTACAGGTGCGGGGGAGGGTCAGCTGTGTCCTGACTGCTGTAAGGTCTCACAAGGCTTCAGGCGGCCCAGTCCCCCATCTCCCCGAGCTGACCTCCCTCAAACACAAATGGCGACAGGCACAGCAAAGACAGACGAAGGGTCAAGATTTCACCTTCCACTGGTCACACTGCACGCAGAGCAGAGGGGAAAGTTCTCAATTACTGGGCATTTAAACCACTGAAACAGTCCATTCCCACCAGCACAAGGATGATTCATCCTTATAACGATCAAGCCGAGGCCGCGTTAAGAACCAGAAGGGGCTTGTGAATCAAAGACTCAGTCACGTTCAGGGTAATTTTAAGGTTAAGGATATTTAATTGTATTGCAGTGCTCCAAAAATTAGCAACCCATGAATGACAGAATTACTCTGTATCAACCAGCACGACCCACCATCTGACCTTGCCTGCAAGCAGGAAGATAAAGACCTGACAAGAGGAATCCCGTACCTTCACACAGTATCCAATTCTGTTTTTCCAATTTTTAGTTTCTACAAGATTAAATGGTCTCTTAGATAATTTTTGAGTAACTCACGAGGTGGAATCTTACCGAGCATGGGGGTGCAGGGGATAGAAAAATGGGGCATGGGGTCTCAGTGTCGGCCAGGGAGGGCCACAGCCACCAGGCGCAAGGCGGAAACGGCCCCTGGACACTAACGAGGTCCAGCCCCACCCCCAGGACCAGCAAAGGGGACCAGCAAAGGGCACCAGCCGTGCACCCCGACCACTGCCAGAAACCAGACACCAAGGGCCTGAACCCACATCCCAAGCGGACATTCACAGAATGACTGAGGACCTTTATAAGCCAAGCCCACCTTTAACTGCGTGTCTATGTTCCTACTCCTCCCAAAATACTGTGAGACTGGGATTAACTTCATTTTCCCAAAGGGACCTGAAGGCAGATGCAGAGCTCCTTCCAGGTCACACAGGTAGGAAGTGGCAGAGTTAGGACCGGTCTGGCCTGGTCTCCTCGCGTTCCAGGCCAGGGTCACTGCCTACGCCAGCCAGAGCCGCTGTCAGCAACAAGCAAGGTTCACGAAGCAAAGTGAATCCATCCTAACAGGCAAACGAAGCTGCTCCTACGGTGTCAGAAGAGAAAAGCTAGCGCAGCTGCCTGACCCACAAAGCGACTGCTTTCAAGATTGAGAAGTTTACGTCTGTCACATAAATGCCCGTCACATTTAAGGCAGTTATTCTAGGAAGTTCCTTCTCTTTGCTAGGTATCCTCTGATAAGAATAATAATCACCCACGTTACTCTACACAGGAAGTCAGGGCCAAGGGGTCCCGCCATCATATACGGGGGAAAAGCCAAAGATGAACGAGGGGTGGGGATGTCCAGGAAGGCCGGAGTGGCATTCCCAAACAAACACCACACCATCAAAGGGAATTTTTTTTTTTTTTTAATGCTATATCAAGAGACTCGTGAGATGCTTAAGACTTAAGCTATAGGGTTCAGAGGGGAATGGTCACAGAGCGTTTTGAAGGATTTTGGTCATGAATGGTATATAATTTTTTACAACAAGTCTTGCTCCAGTAATAAAATACTTTATTCACCCATGCCATTCCAAGTCAGAACAGAGCGTGCCTGAGCCCACAGCGTGGTGCATTCACCACATGTTTGGTAGCTTTTTATCTGCATGCTAAGCTGCTCCAAGAAGACTTGGTCTCTATTCTGTTGGAGGGTCTCTATTACACAGCTCTTTACAAGTGTCCCTAACTCTTAGACAACTCTTAGTTGACGACGTGGCTAATGAAGTATAAAGCTTCAACAACAAATCATTTACAAGTCCTGGGTGCTGTATTTCTAATGGAGGAAGTTTTTAATCATAAGCAAATGTAATCATTTATGTTAAGCAACCCATGGACCTGGTCAATGTAGCACAAACAGCCATTAAGCAGAAATTATGACAAGAGACAAAATTATAACACTGCAGACGTAGCAGTTTATGATCTTTGCAGAACCTAATAAACTTTGTCTTGATAAAACTGAACCAAACCTTCCCTGTGCAGGATTCTAGGCTATAGAGTAGACTCACCATCCTCCAAGGCAAGAGGGACTCCTGCCATCACGAAACAGACAAGATAGGATCTTCACGTCCATATTTATAAAACTGTTAAGACAGCAACGTGTGACATTGGACCAGTGGCATAAGTTCTTGAGCTTCT
>NC_138374.1:2791504-2826793 GCF_054177405.1 Leptonychotes weddellii
GCCCCGTCTTCTCCTATCAGGATGATTAATGAAGGCACCTTTCTCACAGAATGTCAGACTCTGCCTTTTTAACAACTGACCTTTCATAGAATACTACTGAACTCATAATTCCACTTTTGTTCAGTTTCTTATTAGTGGAGTTAAAATTAATACTTAGGGGAATGATGGCCAAGGTGGTGCACCGTAAATCTTGGAACGCGTCAGCCTTCCGTGCGGGCTACCCCAGGAACAGCACCTGCGTGGGTCCACTCCCACAGCATAAGTATTCCACTAAAAGCTGTGTCCTTTCACAAGACAAATTAAGGGCAGTCTGCAGACCTCTGAGAACAAAGATATATATATATTTTTTAAGTCTTTCTCAAAACTACAAACTTTTTAAAAGGACCTAATAAAATTGCTAATTGCCATCATAAATTTAGAAGAATTTACTCTGACTCAGTTTTCTGGAACGTTCCTGGTGACTAAGGTGATACCTAGCACCGCACACTCTATAACCCACGTTCATCTCTTAGAAGTGACGATAACCCATCAAAGCAACACAATATACCAAAGCCACTTACCTTACTACAGGATCACATGGAAAAAAAAAAAAGTTGGCTGCTAATACCTCAAGAACTCTCCCCTAAAATAGTGAGAGAGAGGAAAAAAAAGATTGGAAAATGGAGCTAGGATGGGGTTTCTTCTAATTATCACTGGGAATAGCAAATTACTTAAGGACTCAATTTTTTTCACCATGCCAACCATTTCCATACTCAGACATACCTAATTTCTATAAACCCCTTAAGGGCCCAAACTAGTTTTAGCTTCAAAGATCTTATGAGATCCCAGGGTGAAGTAAGAAGCCAAAAGTACATTCAATTATTAATTCTTATTAAATATTTGAGAAAAGTCATTCTGGATAAATATTGGGAATACAGTATACAGGTAAACATGTGGTCTAGGTCCAGGCAATATGCCATAGGATTTTAATCATCCTTGTTATCAAGGACGTCGTTCACATGAGGACAGCTGGAGATTTCCAGAAACAAGCAGGGTAACACGGGAGGGTAAAAGATGCCTGCACGTGGGCCCTGGTAATTCGAGTGTTCCCGGAGAACTAGGTGATCACCCCATTGCTGTACAAAACTGCTCATCTGAGTCCGAGCACCAAGCAGGAGGGTGGGTCACGCCGCCACCCCAGAGCAGAACAGACGACCGCGTCACATGGAGCTCATCAGAAGGCTACCCAAGACCGAAATGGGAAAATAAGAGAAAGCCGAAGGGAAAAGAGAAACAGCAAAAAGGATCTGACACACTTTGTGAGAGACTCCAGATCAACGATATTTTCACAAAGAGCAGAAAGGAAGGCTGAGGAGCCCGATGCAGAGCGGAGGCACGGTGAGCGCCGCTCCGAGCGTGCAGTGCAGGGCGGCAATCACAGAAAGACACAGGAGATTTGCACAGGGAGTTCACGATGTTACAACAGAACTGTGACACAATTTCCAATCTCAGAAAGGAGAGTAAGGAGAGAGAACGCCATGGCTTCCACTTAAAGAGGGAGAACGGGAAATTAGCGAACTCAGATGAAAATCCCCCCCCACCCCCTACCCCAGGCAGCGGGGTCAAGGACGTCAGGAAGACAGAAAGCCAATGGAGGATCAGGGCCACACTCCTTATGAAGCACAGGACACAAAAATCCTAGGGAAAGGCCATGAAATATTGATGTTCTTCACTTCTGCAAAGGTAACAAATCCAGGAAGGAAAAACACCTACAAACCTTCCATTTGCATTCTATAATGTTTTCACTAAGCTTGGAGGGCTTGTTGTACTATTACATTTGCCCAAAATGGGTAGTATTTCAGTAAGGATTTCCTAGAAAAGACCACCTTCAATTTCATCACAGCCTGTTAGTCAAGGTGTCATGCATTTATATGTGGCCATTTATCAATGGTGCGTAAGCTTCCAATTTTACAAAGACTCCCAAGCCTGCATCCTGAAGACCCCGCTACTCCCTGGCTCAATCCTGGACACATGACTGCTGAGGGAGGATGGGCCTCTGAAAGGGGGCACCCCTCCCTGGAGCACGTACAAAGGGAAGGTCAAGAACACCTTCCAGCAGGAGGGGGAACACACCTAGGAGAGAACATCCTTTGTTTTATAGTGAACTAGGAGAACTACACCAATCCATTTCCAAATGCAATTTTATATTAGTAGATTAATACTGTAAGATCTTTTTGATTACGTACAATTTACTTCAGTTCTAAAAAGTTGAGAACAAACCCAAGCATCCTTCACTCTTCAAATCTAGTAAAATTCACTCCTGGAAATGTGTCGTAGACAGAATTTTCAAGCTATGGGGGCTTATATCTCATTATCGGAATTGGGAAAAAATAATGAATTCCTATTCCATCTACAAAGCCATAGCAAACTTCCCCAATTATCACTAAAATACTCTGTAAACACCTATATAAAAATGCAAAGACTTCTGCATAATCTGTTTGAAGCACCAATTACCTAATTATTTAACATTTACTGAACTCATTAGTGAGCTCGTTTGTGTGCAGTTAGTTCTCAAGGATACAGGGCAGTATCAAAGGCAAATTACAACTTATCTCTACCATGGAAGAAGTCTACACAGCAACATCAACATTAAAATAATGTTCAAGATCCTAAAGATACTATCAAAATTCAACCCGATGACCCAGGCACTCACAGAGACCCAAGACCAGCTAAACCTTTAGGGAAAAGTGAGGTGTTGTCACAGAGAAGGCCCCAGAACCTTCAACGAGGAGACTGGAGGCCAAGATGCTCCCCGGAGCAAAGACGGTACAAAGCGTGCGTTCTGCACCTGACGGCACCTCCGTCCTTCCCACCAGCTGGCTCATTAGAGCCATTTTCTGATCTGGAAGAGGGAAGTCGTTCCTGCATCTGGAACAGGAGGAACGGAGGAAAGCCACTGCTCTCCACTCCAGGACCACAGAGGAACAGCGACAGGTGAGACGGAGGCAACACAGACCACAGGACACCAAGACCAGAAAAAGAAAAAAATAAATAAAATAAAAAATGTTTGAAAGGCAAGCATAGTCACTCACATGTTTCGCAGAAGTTCGTGACACAAGACGTCATTAGGCTCCATTCAAGAAAGGGCCGATTCACAGACCTTCCAAGTCCAGTCCGTGGAACTAGAGGGGTTCTCACAGCCTCACGGCCACAAAGGCACAGAATTATTATGTGGGAAAAGTAAACACGATTCAGGACAAACATTACTCACCAGAGCCAGCTTTTCAAATTCATAGCTGAACTGTATTTAAAAAACGGATGCCTTCACCAAGAACCAACCATGATGTAAACCATGCACTTTGGGTAAGGATGACATGTCGGTGCGGGTTCATCAATGGCCCCAAAGCTACCACTCAAGGGCTGGTCACGGGGGAGGCTGTGCATGTGTGGGGGAGGGGGCACAGGAGAAGTCTCTGCAACTTGTCTCAATTCGCTGCTCTAAAAAACACAAAATTCAAAAAAGATGCCTTCTCAAGCTGTGCTTTTCTACGACAGAGAATACCACCTTAGTCGTCTCCCCGTAACTCCGTGTGCGAGGCTCCACTTACCCCCTCGGCCTCTGCCAACAGTGCTGGCGCTCAGGAAAGCAGCCGGCCAGGGAGGGCTACCGCTCTTCATCACACCTCCGTAGCCGTGACACGCGGTCCACGGCCATCGGTAAGTGCTGCAGCAGCCTGCCAGGGCTGCCGGGACCACCCCAGACCAGGAGCTACAACTACAGAGCCAGGGACTGAAGACTGAGGGTCTCATAGGGCCAGTTTTTCTCCCTGGTTTCTCTCTGTGGCTGGCCTTCTCCCTGTGGCCTCACAGCGTCCTCCCTCTGTGTGTGTGTCCCATCTCCCATTCTTACAGGGACCCCAATCACAGCGGAGGAAGGCCCTCCCCAGCGAGCGCAATCGCACCCATGCGCCTCCTCAAAGGCCCCATCTCCAAATGCAGCCACACTCAAGCACCGTGGTAGGACATCAACACACGAGTTTGGGGGGGCACACGCACAGAAATCAGCAACAGCAGGAAGATGCTGCTTGGTCTCAAATGACACGGTGATGCCGTAGAAGATCAGCACAGTGACCAAATCCTACATGCTCATCACAATCTAAGGCAGGATTGGCACAAAAAGGTGGACTCTGTCCATATTTAAGAGAACAAAAGCATACTTGCAAGCCAACGTTTTAACAACTGATTACGGCTTCTGTGGAGGAAGCTCACGCAGATGCCCCCTGCGACGGCTCCCTGGAGGCTGCCCACACTGAGAAGGTCCAGCTAACCACACAGGCTTCCCGATTCCAGGCACAGTTCTCCACTTGCTTTAGGGGAACCCAAGGGAGGGACAAACCTGTGAGTTAATAATGATGATCCTGGTGAGTGCCTAAAATAAACCCCTGAACTTCATGCTTTTTTTCACCTCCGACGGCTACAAGGACATCATTTTTTATGAAGAGCACGGATATTCTAATCCCCTAACCCTGCTTTAGAGAAAGAGGCCCAAAGTGCCCCATGTGCTGAGTAGGGGACCTGGAGTTAGGAAGCAGGACAGACATGGTCCTTGCCCTCCAGGAACTCAGAGGCTAGAAGACACAGCCACAGAAGGTGGTAATGATAAGGTGTGGGCAGGGCTAGCACAGAGTAAATCCGAAGCAGGAGGAGCTCAGCAGAGGGGTCCTGAACCAAGCCTGGCCTGGGAGCCCCAGAAAGTCCTCCCTCAAAGGGGGGTATCTAGGTGAGAGCGATGGAGTGTGTGTCAGGTGAAAGGAGGAGCGAGGCGATCCCTCCAGGTGGAGAAGGTGGTGGTGTGAGCACCCAGAGGCTAGTTCAGCAAACAGCTGTAGTAAGCTAGAGGCCTGTGTTCGTTAGAACCACAACATGCCAGTGCTTACTACCAGCGGGGCACTGTTCTAAGAGTTTCCTATGCATTAGCTCACTTACTCCTCTAACAATCCTATGTGGTGGATGCCATTAGATCCCATTTGATATCTAGGGAAACTGAGGCATGGAGCCATTAAAGTGATTTGCCTAATTATAGTTGTAAAGTGGAAGAGCTGAAAGTCGAAACCTGGAGATCCAGCTCCAGGGACTCCGGCTTACCCAGTGTAAGTACGGGGAAGGGCAGCCAGCGTGGCTGGGCTCCAGTTCAAGGGACCCCAGAGTGGACTGTGGGGCCAGAGGTCAGAGCTGGAGCCTTCTCTTCCTAAAGAGCATAGCCTTGTCTGTTCTGTGGGGTGAGGTGATCACACGCAGGATCAGAAACGATGCTGCAGTAGGCCTGCAGGGCAAAGGCCAGAGGTGAGGCCAGAAATGCGCTTGTTAAGGGAGAGTTCACCCGGTTCCCAAGGACGCTCCTTGAGGACAGGTAGAGTGACCCAGTCATAGCAAACAGCTCACCAGAGCAGAAGCCATTAGAATTACAGCACAGCCATCCCACACAGCCCTGAAAAAGAATGTAACCGATAGACTTCAAAAAGATACTTAAGAAAAAAAAATGCTCATGGTGTAAGGTTAGGGCTAAAAGGCAGAATACAGAATGGACTTTAAACACGGATGAAAACCTGGAAAGAATTTAACTGCATACTATTTGCTAAAACAAGCAGAAATTTCACAGATAAAACATTACAAGCTCTTCGCTTGCAGGCTGCTTACGGCAGTGACACAGGGGATGTGCGCACACATCAGGTCACAGGTGCCCAGACGAAGGTCAGCAGGTGGCAGGGCCATCCAGGACCTGGCTCTTCCCGCCATTCTCATGGCCTTTCGGCTCCAGCTTCACACAACCCCACAAATAAGATAGTTACCACCCCCGCTCCTAGGATCACATTTGCACACACGTGTGGCTGAAGTCTGGGGAGCAGAGGTGTCCTCTGCATACTTTTCATTAGGGAGGAGAGGTCTCTCCCAGGAGCTAGCCAGCGGGCAGCAGACCTCCTACACAGCCCATGCACAGCAAGGCTGGGTGAGCCCGCACCCGCCATTCAGCCTAAGGGGAGGCAGGGAAAGGAACTGGGGAGGCCCTAGGCAAGGACAAACAAGGAGATCCACTGCCTCCTCCCCATGAAACCTGCCCTAATGCTCTGGTCCCTGAGCTCCCCCATTCTTTCCTTCTTGCCTTTTGTATCTGGTCTCTGTGCCACATGTGTGATTCTTTAGGATACCGTCTCCCCCTGACAAAGTTCCTTGAGGACAGGTTCATGTCTTTCTCATTCTAGCTACTGCAGGACTGACACAGAAAAGCACAACAAGCAGTTGCTGAACGACCTCCAATTTCATTTCTTTGTGGAATGGGCTGGACAGAAATGTGCTGTGTGCTCCCGTGGACCCGCAAGCGTCCCCACACCAGGTGAACAAGACGACAAGCCCTCCCTGCTGGGCACCCCAGCACCCACCTCGACAAGCACCACCCAGCTGGGAGATGGCCTGTCCATCAGTCCACTTCATTGGGCAGCTTCCTTTACCCACAGCGAAGAGAGAAATGTGCAAATCTGAATTTGTGAAAATGCTACATTTATCTCCATTCACTTGAATATGATGTATTATTGCTAATGTTAATAATTTTAGCTCCAGAAATTGTACCAGCCTCCCACAGAAAGAGTCCTTGACCCAAAATATCAGAGGATATTAAACTGAGAAATGATCTACTGATGCAAATCATTAAGTCTATTTGCATTTGCTTACTGAACCCTGTCTCGGAAATTAAACTGCGTGCGGTGGGGAGCGTGCTGGCTGTGCATGGCTAGGAGGAGACATCTTGGTGGATCCGAGCTCGATGTCATTAATTTTCCCACTTTCCCTCATTAACAAGTAAAATGTTTTTACTGCTTGAAAAGTTTTAATAAATAGAAAAAAGCAGAGCAGCTGACATACTTTTTAATGTAATATACAGGGGCTTTTAATATTTTTACATACATTAATGAAAAAGCTAGGGAAAATGTTAAAAGGTTCTATATGTGCAGAAAAGCTGAAAGAATAATTTTCTGGGAGCGACTACGATGGCTTCTGGTTTGCGCATCCACTCCAAGTCCTTCCCTGGACGTTGGCAGCGAGCCTCTTGCCCTTGGCCAGCGGCCCATGAGCGCCAGGGGGTCGCGGACAAGGCAGTCCAGCCGCTGGGTGCCACACTGCCCCCAACTCACCAGGAGGTATGCTCAGGACCCCGAGCTCTCCATGAACACAAAAGCGCCTCGTGGACACGGCTGTGGGGCCCGCGCTCTGGCAGAGCTCCGCAGAGTTGAGAGCCAGCCCTGCGTCCCCCACACCTGGCCTTGCGCTCAGACAGGCGCCCACGCCGACTTCCCTGCCGTCTACGGGACTCCGTCTGCTAGGCGGCGGCCACGGCACACCAGTGAGGACAGCACATCGAGGGGGCATGGGCCACGTCCGAGGCACCGCCTAGGGTCTACAGCAACACCGGGCCGGCCACCGCCCTCGCGGCCGCCGCAGCAGGCAGGGCAACCGAGCCAGGCTCCAATCTCCTGGAGGGTGCGGCCCGGGCCCTGCGGCACCACCTGCCCTGGAGCGGGGGACGACCCCCGGGCGCAAGCCCTCCTCCTGGTGAGGGCAGTGGGGAAGCCCAGCCAAGGCCCCGCCTGGGTGGGGCAGCCAGCAGCCCAGGGTGCTGCGCGTCCCGTGGCCAAGGCCCACTTCCTGCAGGGGAGCCCACTCCTCCGCCAGGGCCTGCCCCCAGACCCCCGCCATGCTCACCCCTCTGGGGCCCTACTGTTCGCACCTGGCCTTTCTCTCCTAACAGACTGACCCGCTGAGAGGACGGATAAGACAACTCGCGACTTTCTGACACAATAGAAGTTGCTCCTTGTTTCTCCTTATCCTGGGTCAGGGCCGTAAAACAGAACCAGCCCCACAGACAGAACTAGAACCACCACTTCAGTAAGGTGCCCAGACTCCAAGTCAGGGTGGAAAGCACCTGCGCCACCCATGCCCTTGTGATTCAGAGCACAGCTGTTCCGCAGGACAGACGGACAGACAGAGGGTACTCTCACGGAGCCAGGGGACGCTCTCCGGCGGCAGCACAGGCTGAGCGTGCAGCAGGCAGGGGCAGGGCTCCCGCACCCTCCTCTAAAGCAGATTAGATATACCGGCTAGAGGTTTTCTGGGGCTTGGTATTTTGGTTTTTTGATCACTGAACCCAATGCTGGCCCATTAAACATGGAAAGAAAAGCACCAGTTACAGATGAGAACACCTCAGAACTTCACAGAGATTTAAAATCTGGGTGCAATAATGGCCCTTGAAACTATGCAAAAGTCAAACAATTCAGTGCAAACCAGATCCACCCGGAACCACCAGCAAGGGGGCTCAGGAAGCAGCAGCAGAGGGCCCGGGGGCCTCCCTTCCCTCTGGGCCACAGCCAGCCAGCCACCGGCCCCCTCGGCTCCCTCACGGGCCCTTCCGCCCTTACCTGGTAACCCTCCTTCACCTTCTCTCTGGGAGAGTCCAGGGCCATCACAGGGGACAGTGACTGGACAAATGCTGGATGGCTGATCCAGCACCCTTCCAACATCCTTGTAAAACGAAGCCTTTCTTCTGTTTCTCTGCCTCATCAGTACAGTTTCCGTGGGTCAGAGTCCTGTTTTTAATCAACACTTGCCCACAGCTGTAGAAACTTTACACTTCCTCGAATTTCTTCCCCCCTCTCAGCACAACGTGACCACGCTGGGTCTGCAGCACTCCCTGCTCCTGAAGGGGAGCCCCCGCCCCACAGCCTGAAGGAGCCCTGCAGCCTGCCTACCATCCCAGCCCAGACAGCTTCGTTAGACCTCTGTGGGGGGACAAGGTCTCCAGACACGTGGTTCCTGGCTTGGAGTACCCAGCACCTCTGGGTACTGAAAGGTGTGCTGTTATAAAGACAGAAAGTGGAACGGCCTGTGCCAGGGATCAGAGTGGATGGAGGCACGGAGTCCCAGTCTGGGAAGAGGAAAGCCTTTCTGGAGCTAACAGAACAATGCAAATACGCTTCATATCACTGAACTAGACGCTTAAGAATTGGTTCAGATGGTACATTTTAGGTTCTATTTTACCACAGAAGGGTGTACTTGGGTCAGAACAGTATTGATTACGCAGGCACAAAAGGGGACTTCCCCTTCCCTAGCTAGGACCTGTGACTCCACGGTCCTCAGAGGGGAGCCATCCACTGAAACCATCTGCCTGCCCAGTCCTGCTTAGCATCTGGACAAAATGACAATTTCTCTCTAGTTTATACCTCTGCTGCTCCGTATTGGGGAAATAAACTGAAAACAGATTTTAAAAAGAAGATCAGGGCGCCTGGGTGGCTCAGTTGGTTAAGCGACTGCCTTCGGCTCAGGTCATGATCCTGGAGTCCCGGGATCGAGTCCCGCATCGGGCTCCCGGTTCGGCGGGGAGCCTGCTTCTCCCTCTGACCCTATCCCCTCTCATGCTGTTTCTCTCTCTCTCTCTCAAATAAATAAATAAATAAAATCTTTATAAAAATAAATAAATAAATAAATAAAAAGAAGATCATACATATTTTAGTTCTGTCAATTCCAACAATCCCCACAGCGCCTTAGGCTGAAGTGAGCAACCGTCCTTCAAAACGGACCTCTCCTATGGGCTTCAGGCAGCGGCCGTGAGTCTTTTTAACACAACACCAAAGTCATACTTTGACAAAAAAGTTATCTCTAGGCTGCTTAACCAGCAAAAATGGTTCAAGTTTGCAAACACATAACTTCTCATGCAAGCAAACTAATTTCCTTAGACCTCGTCTGTCAAAAAGTAAAAAGAGAACTACAAGCATGTCTTGTGCTGAAGTCATTTTAAGGGCTGCATAATAATAGATGCAGAAGGGGACCCACATTCAGAAAATGTTATTGCTTCTATTTTAAATTCAGGAACTCCAGGTATCCTGAACATGCTTTTGGCCTTCAGATATTAGGGCTAAAAACCCAACTATAAAGTCGTCCATTTTCTCTCCAGAAAGCACTTTACAGTTGACAGTGGTAGGTCTACAGCATATCAATCGTTAGGCAATAAAAACCTGGAAACCTCTTGAAAACTCTGATGGAGAAAACGAGGGATCCCAGGAGGAGGGATCCCCGGAGCTGGCCTGATGGAGGGCAGACAGGCTGTGGAAGGAGTTAAGGAGACGGGCGGGCGATGCCAGGCAGCATCCAGAGGACATGCAGATGTCCACACACTTAAATGATAAGCACACATTCATTTCTTCAACGGGTTTTGCCAATTTAACGAAGGAATCCTAACAAAAAGGCAACCAGCCACAGTTTCCACCTTTTTGAAACAGAACCATTCTAGCAAACGTAAGGGGGGGGAGGGCAACATACTTGGCAGAACACAGGCTTCCATCTGCGCCTGGACAGAGCCACCACCTCTGCTGCCGCCCCAGGCCTTCTGCCCTGCCCCCTCCCGGCACCACGGGTTCTCAGAGGGGACCCCCGCGTCCCCACACAAATGCCCTGACTGCGCCCATGCCGGCCCTTCCCCAGCCTCATTGCTCCTTGCGTTTGCCCTCTGTGGCTGTCCGCCTGGGCACTGCCACGGCCAGCCAGCGGCTCTCCTTCAGAGACGGGGATACCCGAACGCCTTGGAAAGCTCTAAGGGCATCATCAGGACCCCACCACCAGCACTGAGGGAAGCGCATTCTCAGACATCAGCTGCACCAAAGCAGGATCTACGGCTCGTTTGCACAACACGCCCCAAGAACGAGCGCATCTGCTGCTGGGCGCCAGTCTCCCCAAGAAGTCCTCCCCCGAGAGCAGCAAGGGCCCCAGCTAGGAGTCCCCAGGCATGACCCCTCAGTAGGCAGCATGGCGGCCCAGGCACGACACCCAAACCCTGGACTCTGGTTTGTCAGAAGAACAACAGGGCTGGCCTGGATGCTGCCCCGAGTGACTCAGAGTTCTGACCATCTCTGGGTCTAGAAAGTTCCCACAGTAACCTACAGAGAAGCATTCAGAATGCATTAACACCTGTCCGTCAGAATCTTAACCATTTGCCTGGGCAAACCTTAACCACTATTTGATGAAAATAACAGCATTTATTCAATTCCTTGAAAAGGAGTTTATGTCTATGTGCAAACCGAAGGGAGCCAACATACAGAACCCACCCCCCAACCCCCCGAGCCATGCGGAGGAGGACAAGAGGTCAGGATGGGAACAGAAGTAGAAAAGCCCCACCCAGCTTCCCCGTTTTTCTGACAGGACCGGAAGCAGGAGCTGAAGAATGTTCCCACAAGACCACCTGCAGACGTGAGGTTTAACGGGTCCGACCCAGTAATGCCATCACCCTGCACAATGCCAGGCTCTTCCTCCATCAGTGCACGGTGTCCACGCTGGATCCCCATCTCCACCCACCATCACTTCCTGAGACTCAAAGAAAAGGGGGAGGTGGCTGGGGGAGAGCCTGGCCCCTCTCTCCTGTCCTGGCCCCACCTGCCCAGCCCCCACCGGCCCAGCCCCCAGCTCCGCACACGCCCCGCCGGCACCAGGGGTCTGCTGCGTGCAGGACCAGCAGACAACAGAAGGCTCCCAGCATCACTCGTGGGGAGAAAGGTGTCAGTCTCAAAATATTATTTTCAATAAAAGTTGTTTACCTAGAGAAGATTTAAACACACCAGGAACGTTGAAGGAAATAAGTGGCCAGTTCTTTTTAATAAAAGCAGTGCTCAGTTATACAATCACTCTTCCTAACAGAGCCCTGAACTGGATTAAATAAAGATCAGAAACTAGGTGTTTTTCCAGATGATTTTTTGGAAAGAAAAAAACTTTTTGCGGGAGGAAACCTAAGGTATCTGATAATTCAGAAAAGCAATCTTCCCCCTACTTCTAGGGGGACTTTTAGAGGAAGCAATGTTAAAGCAGAACAGAAACCTCTAGAATCCACTTATACGTAGATGGGTGCATATACACCCCCCCACACACGTGAGCATACTGTACCCAAGGACAGTTTTCTACTTCAGCAATGAACAATGTAAAAAAAAAAAAAAAAAAATCAGCCCACTGCAAAGCTATTATTTTCCTATTATAACAGACTTGTAGTCTTGTTTATATTCCACTTTTTGCTTGTCTAAAACCTGGCAGAGAACTGGCTGGAATGCGCATGTTCTCCCCACGGAAAGCACTCACCTAGTGGCCACGCCCCGACGGTCAGCGGGGACAGCAGCGCCTGATACCACCACGTCAGTGGGCCCCTGCGAGGCGTGCTCAACCCAGCTGCGTGCCAGCAGATTCTGTCTGAAGACATCTACAGCAGGAGAACTCCTGCTGCACCAGCGCAAAGTCTCAGAAGTGCTGAATACTCGAGTCCCAGCGTCACGTGAAGGGAGCTACGGAGAAAGCACTTTCCACACGTTTCACCTGTGCTGGCCCGGGAGGCCAGGGAGGCCGGCTTTCCAGAAGAAGGCACAGAAGAAGAAGCTTTAAGAATAACATGGATTCCATCAGGAATGATCACCGTGAGAGAACTCCAATCCCCCAACATGCATGTGCATCCTGCCAATGAACGGCAAAAAGTAAACACCAATCCAGAAGGACCAGTGTTCTTCCAGGTGAATCTGCAGGTGCACTTCATACCAGCACGCCCTTTTATTTAAAAAAGTACCTGCGTTTGCATGTACAGAGATCAGACTGAGAGAAGAGGAAAGATGGGTGTGGCATGGAAAGGCTTCACAGAGGAGGGTTCTTAGGAACCACTAAGTGACACTAGGGAAAACCTGGTCCAAAACATGGGTAAGAAGCTTAAAACAGTCATCACAGATTAGGTAAAAGCAGGACACAAGGACCCTGCAGAGAAAGCTGGAGCTGCCACTAGAGTGTGGCCCCATCTAGAAGGAAATAGAAGAGATCTCCCCAACAGAAGAGAGCCGTAGAATTCTCTGAGGAGATGAACTGCATTTCTGGGGAAGACTTTCTCTCCCTCCTGCTCACCCCCTCCTCCCAGCTCCAACACAAAGCTCCAAGGACTAATCCAGAACATGGGACAGTTGGCATGAAGGGCCACTCCACTGTGGTTCTGTCCCTGCTGGGAGACCCCCACAGATCAGAGACATGGGACAGCCACACTACACTGCTGGATTCATTTTTGGATGAAGCCATTTCTGCTTCAGATGTGTAGTGAGCCACGTTGAGCTGGCCTCTCCAAAAATCAAAGCTGAAGAATAGTTAGGTGCAGCACGTTGGTCTCAGAAGACCAAGGAGCCAAGGAATGTGCATTTCACGGCCTGAAGAAAACTTGTCCCCCTACCACCCCAGTCTGATACAGAGGGGCCAGATGCCCCGAAGCAATTTCAACAACAACTACCTCCATCCTCCAGCCTCCTCGTTCTGCCATGCTCCTACCTCCTACCCGGTCAGATGCCGGGTCCGACCGGCTCTGTTGCCAGATGACCTGCCGGCTTGCGCCGTCCCACTCGGCTGTACCGTCAGTGCCCCAGGCTCAGGCCCATGTCACCGCTGTCCTGACCATTTCAACAGTCTCACGTGCTCATGCCCACGCCTGTGGAGGGACACAGCACGGCAGCGGTCTCCCCAGGCCTGTCACCTGTGCTGGGCTTGGGCTCAGGCAGGCGGGGCTGTCCCACTGGCCTCTGCATGGCCCCAGGGCAGGTCCCCAAGGCACAGGGCCTGTCACAGCAGGCACACCCACATTTTGGGAACGAGTGAACAAGTGAGTAACTTAAGAACATCGATTGATTTAGGATTATCAGAAAAAGATCTACTTCTATCACTTGATACTGAAACTGGAAATAAAAATTCTGGGATGAATCTGACACAAGACAATGCTTCAGTTCAATTCAAAAATTAAACTCATTTAACCTTTAACTCGATTTAAATTCTGAAGTGATCAGCATGCAAGAACTATCCTGTACATTAATATCAAGGAGCTGATCTAATTGCTGATACAATTTAAAGGAAATAAATTTAACAAACCAAGTATATTTTGAGAGTTTACAGCTTCAACGGCATGAACACGTTCAAAATAAAAGTTGAGAATTATTCACTAGTCACACGTGGCTTAAATACCAGAAAATATTAAAGCTATACAAGCAATAAAAATTCAGGAAATCGAAATCGAAAGGCAAAATAGGAGAAACAGAGGCCAAAGTGTTTCACTATCCTATAGTTGTATGTTCACAAAGCAGGGGGCAGTCAAGAGGCGGCTGCTGGTGAGGAAGAGGAAGGCGACCGATCAGGTGGCCGAGTCAGAGCTAGCAACGTTCCTGCGTGGCCTCAGCTCTGGGCCCGTCGGTGGCCACATCCTCCTGCGAGCAGCTTCAAGAGCCGCATGTCCTCCTGAGCACACTTGTTTGGACAGATCACTGTAGTTTTATCCCCACAACAGTAACCATGGAGCCTGAATTTCCAAGTTAAAGCAGAGCGTTCCAGTCTCAAGACGTGCTCATTCAGGCACCCAGCACAAGGGAGGCCGCGTTCTGGATTACTAACCCTGAGCAGGAAGGTCTGGGCGGCTGGACTGTTAGAGGAGGGGGAGAAGGGCCGCCAGGGAAAGGCAGGCTGCCCCCCCCAAGCTGTGCAGGTGCAGGGTCGTGGGGGAACGGTAGTCCCGAGTCCTCTCCTGAGACCCTGCAGCACTGCTCCCCACAGCTGCGCCCGGGGCTGAGCGCCTTGCCCGCGGCCCCTCAGCAGGCACCAGCCTGTGCCAAGTCCCCACTCACCCGACACCACTCCAGCATCCCGGTGTGTTCTAGAAGATGACTCCCAAGGCACACCAAGTGGCCTTCGAGAGGCTACAACGTGGTCGGAAACTCCCGTGTTTTTCTCACAGGGCCTTACTGGACCCCCTTCCTCCCAGTCTGAACAGGCCTGTGAACGGCTTTTCCAGGCTGCAGCTAACCAGAAGCAGGAGACGGGGATGGCCGCGGACCAAGAGGTCAGCCAGGAGGCCCACAGGCTGGCCTAGTGACTCAGGGTGAGGGAGAGACAGGCCGAGCAGACTCTAGGAGGAGCCTGCTGTGTCCAGGCCTGTCCACCCATGGCAGTGACCATGGCAAAGGGCGTGGAGCAGGGGCACCGCTGACCCGGCCCATCAGAAATGCCCCCACCAGACCACAGATCCTGGGTGGGACTCTGCGCGAGCACCGTTCTGACCCCAAGGGCTCCGGGGTGGGCCCCTCCTTCAGATGAGAGCCACTGATCGGTCTGGGAGAGCCCAAGGACTCGGGGCGGAGATGATCTCCCCGTACGGTTCCAGCAAACCCCGGCGTGGGCTACAGCTTTCGGGCCCCTACATTCACCCAGTGGCACGAACTCCCTCGGTCAGACAGCGCACCAGCGTCATGCCCAGTTAGGGCCACACGGCACCACCAGCCACGGGTCCTCCTCAGGGCAAAGGGGAAAGGCTTTCCTCAGCAGCATGAAGTGGACAGGAGTGCAGCTTCTCCGGGAAAGCCATCATTTCAAGACAGAGGTGCGGCCTAAGGCCCCCGAAAGGAAAGCTACTGTCCAGAGCAGAAACGGAGGGATTCTGAACATGCCACCTTTCTCTGAAGTCGGCCAACTTACTGCTTTTCCTCTCATGTGTGCTTAGAATCTAAAGGCTGCAAGCTTTCCAAGCAAACCCTTTACTTTGACAGTTTAGTTCATATTTTGAACCCACGTATTTATAACTGTCATTCAACTGTTCTTTTCTTCCTTCCAGGAGGATCCTGGAGGGCTTAAAATTAAATGAGCCAGCCTGCTTCTTACTCACGGACACAGGCATGCAAGTTTTAGCCATTTCTGTCTCCCTGCAACCCTTTAATAAAATTGACAGGAATAAAACTTAGGTTGCTCTGTCTTAGATGGGTCCAGAACAAAGATTCTAAATCCCAGGGACACCTGCTTATGTCTTGCCAACAGCCCGCCTGCTTCTGCCCTCTGCCCTGACCCAGGAAAGAGCGCAACTGTGAAACAGGATCTCGCAGGAATGAGGAAAAAAAGACAAAACTCCTGAAGCCATGCATTGCCTTTCTCTTTTCTAGATCAGAAACAAGACAAGTTCACAACAAAACAGTACCACGTCTTTGTGGTCGTGTAGTATGGTCTGTGGTGTGGCAGCAAACTCCAAGGCCTTCAGAGAAGGGGCTTTTTATCCCACCATGCCCTGCAGGGTCACAAAGGCACAAAGGAACCCACGCTGTGAACTCAGAAGGCCTAGCGGCAAAGGCCACAGTCGGTCACTCTGCCACCGTCCCCACACCCTGGCTTTACTGGAAGGCACGGCCGTGGCCTGCCTTTACCACATGGACATCCGGGAGCTGCAACCTCAGCGCCACGCAGACCACTCTGCAGGCTCCACGAGCAGCCCGGGGACCCCGGGCCCTCCCACCACCTAGGAAGGACAGAAATCTTCCCGGGAATTGCAGTGAAAAGAACCACCCTGGCTTCCAGGCTGGTCTTTTAGCTATTGGACGCTGCACAGTGTGCACTGAGAACCCGTATCAGGAGACTCCATCCCTGTGCCCTGCGGACCGTCCTCCCCTCCAAGCCAGGAACCGGGAGGGGAGGGCCCTCAGCACGGACTCGGGTCTCAGATCGGGAGCTGAAGAGCCATGTGGAGGCAAGAATGAGGCAGTCCACGCTCACCAGGGCATTCAAGGACTTGCTTTTAAAAGAGACGCTTTCTATGAAGCCAAAGAGAGCTTGGTAGGTGCCCCCTCCCCCTCAGAAACCTACGTTTTTGACTCAGGAGACCTCCTTAAGGAACACTCTGTAAAATACATTTTTTAAGCACATACAACACAAATCACAGTTCAAGCCAGCAAAGAAGAGCAGGGAGACAGCTGAATGTGCCGCAGGTGAAAATCCTACAGCGTGTTTTTGGAGGTTCTTTTTACTGGGAGTGCCTCTTCGAGTGTTTATCCTGAGGAGTTTCTCCTCTTCCATGAAAGATTATAAGGTGCTGCAAGTGGTGTCTGCACTAAGATTTCCCAGCCCGCCAGAGAATTAATAGAGGGATTTCCCGGGAAGGTTCTTGGGACATGCAGACCCTGAGAGCTACTTCAGCCACGAGTGTCGGGCCGCCCGGCAGAGGGATCACCAGGCGGGAGCGTGGCAGGCACGGCCGGAGTCGCGACCAGGGTCCCCAAGCAGGCCACTTAAAACATTTAAACAATGAACAGGAGAGCAACAAATCCGCACAGAAGCTGGTCACTATCCACTCCAATGGAGGACACACAAGGTGACTTCACAAGTCTGACCTCCCTTCAGGAAGGCCTCAAAGGCATCTTACCTCACGCTTTCAGTGGAGCAAAAACTGACAGAGCACCCGGTGGGGTGGACGCCCTCTCCTAGACAGGGACCCTGTGGTCACATTCCCACGCCCCAGAGAGGCCAGGTCCTTGTCTGTGAACCTAGTGAGAGGAGGCCCTGGCCAGCCCTCCACATCCTTGAAGGAGGGTCAGGCCTAACTAACCTACAGGCTCCTGCCCAGACTCTACACAGAGCTGGTGGGGGCAGGAAGCCAGGGACAACACCGCAGAGTCCCAGAAAGCAGAAAACAGCCTGCATGCGTTAAGTTTTCAAAATACGAAACATTTTTACAATCACTCAGTTTGGTTGGACTATAGAATTTTTTTTTCTGTACTGCATTCCTGTATTTTTTATAAAAAGATTTACCTGGGAAGAAACCCAGGAGGGCGATTCTTTGCTCAGTAAAGGATGAGGTACGTGCAGCTCCAGGGTCCTGCCACCAAACACCCTACCATCACCCCACCTGCATGAGCGCGACCAGCACTATACAGGCCCTTCAAGGAAAACACCGGAATCCCCTTTATGGAAAGCTACACGAGCCCGCAGATAACATTAGAAAAATAAGTCTATTCTACACCTCCTTAGAGTTTAGACATTGCAGGGAATAATGGGGTCAAAGCTTTGTAGCCACACGAAGATGGCGTGGGGAGACGTCAGTCAAGTTCTTGCAAAAGCAAGCCAATTATTCTTGAACAGCACAGTTGTTGATGGAAACTTGATACAGGCAGGAAGTTATAAAGTTGAGATTATACTACTTCCCAAATGGATATCCTGCATTCAAATATTTTTAGGAAGGGAAAGTTGAGTAATGTTACCTATACAAAAAGAAATCAATGATAATGTACGAAGCCACTTAAACAGGTTAAGTAGACTGATGTGGGGAACAGGAATCCTACTCCGTACAGAAGTATGAGTGAAATCTGACTGCAGACAGACTCAGTGGCCAACTTCCAATTTAGCGACTGAACAAAGCAGCATGTCTCCAGGAGATAAAGATCCCGGTACTCACAAGCACTCAAAAAGGAGGGGGAGAGCAGGATCCCAGAGCCAGCAGGACGCTCTGCTCAAAACCCCCTTGGCCACTGTCCATCAGCAAAGGGGAGAACTCGGCCTTGGGGGGCACACAGGGCTCTATCTATAGAAAGCCACGCTGGGTCGGGGGAGCTCCCCTTAGGGTGGGCAAGGGCAGCACCTAATTCTACTAGACAAAAGGAATTCTAATCAGAAGTCTTTCCGTAGGGGGAACCTGGAGGGCATGGTAGGGGAATTTATCCACAACCTGATGAAGAAGTCCTACTAATCCTGCACCTAACGCTTTCAGAGTGAGGGAACCCTTCCAAACTCACTTCATGCCAAGACATAACCTGAATGCCAAAGCCTGACAAACACAGCACAAAAAAAATTACAGACTAACATCCCTCGTGAACGTAAACACGTAAGTCCTAAACAAAATACTAAATTTAAGGCAGTAATATGGGGGTGGGATGGGGGGGGGCAGGAGATATCATGAATTATGTGATGTGTGTAGTCCAGCATTTCAAGACTAGTTTGTTTCACATTTTAAAAAATAGGATGATGTTTACACAGGTATGAAAAGCATTTGACAAAACCCAACAGACTGAGGAAGTGACACCCAGAGGTGGCAGCACGTGGACTCCTGACATGGAACCCCCACCCCCATAACTGGAACTAGGGAAGGCGGTCTATTGTCACAACCTTCACCCCCCACACTGGAGGTTCCAGCCAGCACAAGGACAGAAAAAGAAAAAAAAAAAAAAGGTCAAAGAAAAGTTGTCTTTAGTCACAGACCCAATTTTCTATAGCAAAAAATCCTAAGGAATCTGTAAAACAATTCCTACAACTAAGAATTCAGTAAGAGGACAGAAGATCAACATACCAAAAATTAACAGTTATGTACCAGCAGCAACTAAAAAAACATTTTAAACTAAACTTAGAATACCAACATATTTGGAAATCAGATTTACAAAAGATATACAAGATCTCTATGCTGTAAACTAGAATACTAAAAAAAGAAAGGACAAGCTGAATGGACATAAACCATATTCATAAATTGGAAAGTTTTAAAAGTGGTCAACCCTCCCCAAAATGGTACACAGATTCAATGAATTCCCAACCAAAATCTCAATACTGGACATCTTGATTCTTTAATATGTAAAGTTAAAAGACACTGAAACCAAAACAATCTTTAGGGGAAAAAAAACCAAGTTGGAAGACTTGTTACCTTAATTCAAGATTTATCATAAAGCTATGCAATCAAGTCTGCATGGTTCTGGTGTAGAACAGATGAGGAGGTCACCTGAACTATACACAACATCCAGACATATGGGACCCACACGCGTACAGTCAATGGATTTGATAAATTTATGAAGGGGATTCGATGGAGAAAATTTTTTTTTCTCCTCCCAAAAAGAAAACTAACTATAGAAAAAAAAATACCTCACTCTAAGGGGATTCAAGATAATGGGTCACATATCTAAACATAAAGGCTAAAATTATCAAATTTTAGAAGAATTTATAGGAAAATATTTGTGAAGTTACAGTAGACAAATCTTAAAGACCAAAAAAAAAAAAAACCACACTTAGAAAAAAACATTAAGTTGTACTTTCTCAAAATTAGGAACTTCTCATTAAAAGAGGACGTTAGAATAAAAACAAGCACCCAACTGTGAAATACACAGGATAATACAATCTGAGAAAGGACTCGAAATCAGAACGAGCACAGGCAGAAGACTCACGCAGACCCCGCCCAATGAAAAAGCAGGAGTGGTCAAGAAGGTGGTGAGAAGTCCCGAGGAAAGTTAAGATTAGAACACTGAGAACATTTCACTCCCGCTTGAATGGCTAAAACTTTAAAAATTACCATCACCAAGTACTGGCGAGAGGGCAGAGCAACTGAAACTCCTCCAATTCTGTTGGAAATAAACATAAAATGGTTCAACTCTGGGAAGACTTTTGGCAGCTTCTCAGGAGGTTCAACATACATTTGTCATGCAATCCAGCAATCCACACCTAGGAGTGGACTCCAGAGAAGTGAAAAGGTGTCCAAAGCGGCTTGAACAAAAATTTCAGTTTTACCCCTAGTAGCCAAGATTTGGAGGATTCAAATGTCCATCAACAGGAGACTTGATGAACTGTGGTGTATTCATAAACTACTCCTCACCACAAAGAGGGACCTACTTACTAATACACAGAACATGGCTGACCCTCAAAACATCGTTGAACAAGAGAATCCAATACAGAAAAAAAGATCATAAAACTTCATTTATATAAAGTTCAAGAACAAACAACCTTGGTCAATACAAATCAGTTTCCTTAAGTTCACTATGTAATGTTCACCTCAATTTTTTAAGTGATAAGAACTGTTAATTCTCAGCATTCATACAGCACTTTTGTTATTTTGTACCTCTTAAATGTCCCTCGCCAAAGTTAACCATAGGTGTATAACAGACTGCTGGTTGCCCCTAAAAATCATTTTCCACCTCTTCCTTAGACACACAGTCCCTAATTACGGTCAACACGTGACCACCTCCCATGCCTCTCAGCTGGGTGTAGCCCCACGAGAGGAGAAAGTTAGAGGCTCCTTCTGGAAAGGGAGGTGGGTGCCTCCTTTCCTTCTCCTCTGCTGGAATGGGAGCATGGCAGCTCGCGCCCCAGAGGTTGGCCCAAAGCACCAGAATGAGGGCCACAGCCTGGAGAGGCAGAGCAAAGCCGGAGGCAGCCAAGGGAGCCAGCCTCCACGGCTTACCTACGCGGGCATCTTCACGAGAGAGACCAGCTGCAGGTTACTGAGGCCAGGCTTCACAGCTGCACCTGATCCTGATGCAGAAAGCAGAACCTCAAAATTAAGCCTCATCTTTATTCTGTTCTCATCATCCAGAATGGGCATTTAACTAGATGTCTAGGTTTTATTTTCTTCCCCCAAATTCACTTTAAGGAATTATTTTCTTAAAGCAAAAAAGTTCAACAAAATTTGTGATTTATTGTGCCAGTGAATATGTAAGAGACAAAATGACATTCCCTACGAATTATTTGGTGTCTGTGATTTTCTGAACACCATGGCCAGATGGTTTTCATAGAAAGAGAAGAGTGTATTCATATAGTTCAAAGGTTTGCTTATTTTTTTGGCCTCAAAAAAAATACTATTGATTGTAACATGCAGCTCTATAGGAAAAAAACCTTGACACTGGAGGCGAAACCGGGTATTTATTACTGTGCGTGTGCTCATTACAGCGGTCTCTGATAGGGGTCCATTAAAATCAATTTTTATGTTTCTATGTATTTTCTTTATCTAATGTTCTATGGCATTGTGTTTATTAGCCAGTTATGACAAACACTGAGCAGGAGTGGGTGGTTTTTCCCCTCTTCTGTCAGAAATAATGAGAACTGCAATTTTAATACCACAACTCACAATCAATGAATGGAGGAAATGTTACATTTCAGAACAAAACATTAAGGAGTGCTTTGAATTTTTTTTATGTTTTTACAATTAAGAGAAACAGAGTGGAGATCTTTCAAAACAGAAATACACGTGTCTTGCTAGAAATGGCGAGCGCAAACGTCATGCTAGGAGGGCTCTTCCCACCCTTGCTCCCCAGCTGCACACTCTCGGGAAGCCTGACCTCAGCTCTCGGGGGCGGGGGGAGCTCCGGATTCAGCAACTCCAAGACTTCGGTGTAAGTCACCTGGCGGACTTTGAACAAAGAAGTGGGTCCTGATTTAAAAGCATCAAGATTAGGCAACACGTCCCTGCTACCAGAATTTCCAGAGAGATTCCCACGTTTGCTGAAGAATCAAAATAGTCACGGCCCACAGCCGCTCCGCTGCTCTGTAGACGTGCTGATCACACGTCCTGGAGCCCTACCAGCTACAGGGGAGGCCCGCGGCCAGGCGCTGCCGCGGGAGGGGCCGCCGTGTGGGACCGCCAGCCCGTGGCCACGTGTTAGCGCATGACCCGCAGCGGACAAGCAGCAACCCTCGCGTCTTCCAGCGCGCCGTCCAGGACGCAGGGGACTCACCCAGCGTCCGGGGTCTTCCTGCCGCGCAGCCTGATCTCATGCAGTCCCCGCTCACAACCGGAGATCTCGATCTTCCCCAAAGGGCTGTCCATCGTCCTGTATCTCATTTCACAGGCCCTGTCCATCCTCCCTGGCACCTACGAGAAAGGTTTTCAAGCAAGTAAGAAAGTCCAGTGAAAGACTCTGGTCCCTTTTAAAGCACAACAGGCGCCCGTTATTTAACACAAAACGGCTTCCAAAGTTTGTCCCCATTCTCGGGATTTAATCATCGAATAGGTCATTTTTGTAATCTACTTAGGGGACAGAAAATGTCATAATTACCCGCAGCAGCCAAGTGGTGGTGCGGCTCCCTGCTCCCACCTTCCCGAGGCACGGTGGACAAGAGCTCCTTCTGGGGGTCCCGAGGACTACGCTAACCTTAACGTTTACCAACTTTCGCATCGGCAGAAACTGAAGCCGTTTGACATACTGAGGGAAATACATTTAAAACCAAGGCACAGTGAAGTGAATTTGGAAGCGGAGGGTGGACGCAGCACTTGCGTCCTGGCACCTGCAGGAGCAGGCCGTCAGGGGCGCATGCGCGCTGGAATAACGCCGAGCGCCACGGAAAGCGCACAGCTGACCCTTGAGTAGCGTGCGTGTGAACTGCGTGGGCTCACTTCCACGCGGTTCTCCGGTATAGGGCTGTGAACCTTATGTTCTCTGCCCTATGATTTTCTGAACACGTCCTCGAGCTTCAGTTTTTATCAGAACACGGTACATAATACAAATGATCTATAAAACAGGTGTTAACTGGCTGTTATCAGTAAGGTCAACAACAGGCTTTTAGTAAGGTTTTTCGGGAGTCAATAGTTACATATGGAGCTCAGTGCCCCTAATCCCATGTTGTTCAAGGGTCCACTCTGTATCCAACTTATGTTCAAAGAAATGTACAAACATAAAAACCACCCTATGATGTATCCTACCTGTTAATTTTGATATTAATTTTGGTCAACAAAGGCTAGAAAGAACAAACAGGTACGGCAAGAACAGTGAGAAGCCTAAAGGCAAACCCACACTTGGTAAAAATCACTCCAAGTGCGGGCAGGGACGAGGATGGGGAGCCAAGAGAGGGTTAGGGGGGACAGTGGGGACGAGTACCAGGACCAGCCCACGCCCTTGGAGCTCCTCCTCTCCCTGCAACTCCTTGTCCTGCTCCGGAGAATGAATTGGAGGGAGGCGCTCCAGCCCCCCACCATGTGACCTTATATGCCCACGTTTCCCAGTGCTCCACGCTCGCCTGCAGCCACCTGCAATGAACTGGAATAGCCACTTCTCTGTCCTGCAGGCACCTCCCATGAACTGTCCACAGCGGCAACCCTGCAAGAATGCTCTCCTCCATGCAGCTTTACGCAGGATGGCAGTGCGGTCCACGTGCACCCCCACGCCACCCAGGACTTAGCCTAGGGACTCTCCTTCCCCTCACCCCGCCTGTCCCCTCAGACACCTGCACCCCATCAACCACTGGTTCTTACCATTGCCAACTCCGGCTCAGGTCCCGAGGCCTCATCAACTCTCACATGAGGAAGGAGTTCTTCAGGACCCTCAGTACACCTGGGCCCTTCCCTTCCCTTCCCTTCCTTCCCCTCCCCCTGAACAACAAATCAACTGCCAATTACATGAAGGGGCTACAGCAGGGTCAGCAAACTGCGGCCCACTGGCCAGACCCAGCCCCCACCTGCTTTTATAAATCAAGTTTTGTTGGGACACAGCCCACCAGCTGTGGCTGCCTTCCCACTCCAGTGATGGAGAATGCACGGCCCTGAGCACATACCCCGGACCCTCGGCACGCCAGGTCTGCTGAGCCCCTCAAGGTCCACACTCTTGCCCCCTTTCTGCTCCGTGCCCGCTCAGGGCCTGATGCGTGGGGCCTCAGCTGTACGTCCCTTCCCTGACTGTCCAGCTGCCCCATGTGGCCCGGCATCTGCTTCACTGCAAAACCTCAACACACCCCACTGCCTCCACCCCCAGGCCCTGTTCCCTTCCCTGCCCTTCCGCCTGCTTCTAATGCCACACACTGACTCCCTCAGCTGTCTTCCCAGCAGCCAGGAGAGAAGTGCATTTATACCCCTTGACGAGGTCAAGCAGCACTCCCCAAACCACATGGTATATAAGCAGCACCCCAAGATTCCACCCTAAGCTTGGGGCTCCAGAGCCTCCCTGTTCAACATCCACTTTGCTGTAGGTATTGACAGGGGTCGGAAGCAGATTCCTCCCCCAGTTGCCAGTGAGTGGACACGGGACTGTGATGGTCACTGGACATCAGAGACACTCTCTGACACATCGCACTCCTTGAACTTCCATGGATCCCCAGTGCCTGAGGGCACCCCCTCCACTTGGCCACCCATGGGTAGGAAGCAGACAGTGGCCTCCCAGCAATGTCCTGTCACTTTGCAAAAGTCACCTAAACTGAGCCACAAGTGCGTTCATCTGTGGGATCAAGGATACCTAAATCGTAGGGTTGGCATGAGGATTAGCCGGAACATGTATCTAGATCTGGCTTCCCAGAAGGATTCGGGATTACTGTTATCCCTGCCACATTGACATTTTAACCATATGCCCTTGACCTTTGTCATAGCACTCTGCTCTCCTCCGCAAAATCTTATCCAACAGCACCAAAATCCTTACCATTCTTCAAAAGCAAATGGCCACCTCTTCTCCCAGCCCCCTGGGGGCCTTCCCTCATTCCTTGGAGCCAGAATCAACTGCTGTCTACCCACGCCTCACATCCGTGGACATTTCCCATCACCCTGAGCCACTGGCAGATGCTGGGGGAGCAGGGAGTTTGCTACCATGAGTCAGGATTCCACCCAAGACAGATGCATCACGCGCATAGGGAGTTTATCAAATATATGTTGAATTAGATGACCAGCATTTCTACCATCCAGACCAAGAGTCTGGCACAGCATTTCCCAAAGTGTGTTCCAGAAGACTACTCAAAGAAAGGTTCCAGGGGGAGTGAGAAGCCTGGATGCACCTAAACCGTCCTGAGAAACTTACCTGCACACCTGCAGTGTGTTAAAAGCTCTGAGCAGTCCTGCATAGGAACCGGCTTACATTTACCTAACTCTCACAAACATGTTCACCATGAACCCACGTCTCCTGCCTAGGCCCTTCTTGGAAGCTGTTTCTAACAGATCTGGGCTCAGGAGCCCTGGCTGAGGCTTCAGGTCTGGAGCATGAAAAGCCACAAGCCCTTTCCTCAGGCACGGCTCCTAATGGCAAGCATCAGAAAGTGATACCAGCTAATTTAAGCACAAAAGCAATTTACTGAAAGGCTGTTCCATAACTCACAGAACTTCTGGGAAGGCTGGAGAAACAGGCTCAAAAACCGTAGGAACCAAGACTGGCCACAGTCCAACCACAGCCAAAGTGGAACCTCAGGAAACATCTGTGGGGCAGCCCGGGCCTGCAGACACGCAGCTGTTGCCACTGTTGCCCCTGGAAACAGGATGTTGCAGCCCCCATCAATTCCCTGCTGCCTGGCCCCTGTGTCACTGGCCCCCAATTCAAGGCCTAGGATGTGGACCCAGCACTGCTGCACAAACTCAGACTGGCACACATCCCAACCAGGCGGATGGAACACTCGTGGCTCACTCTCCTTCCCAGGACTCTGTTTTCTCACCAAACAGCAGTCATAGCACTGATTCCAGCACCCTCCCCGGGCTGCTCTGTGGGCCCAACTGCACAGCACAGGGAAGACCGAGAACGGGCTGCTGGGCCCGCGCTCCCACGGGGAAGGAGCTCCCTGTGCACAGGGCACAGCCAGCTCATACCCCTACTGCAAGGAACGTGTATGCAGATGGGGGTCCAGGAGAGGGTCAGGGCAGGGTGGTGAAGGTGACGGAGGGCCTCTCCCACCTCCACCACATGGAGTGCTGGTCTCTGGAGGGCCCGGTCCCGCGTGCTCCTTGGGGAAAGGGCCTGGCATGTTACGAAGCCTCACCCCAGCGGCCAGACTCTGACCACAGGCAGGAGGGCCTTGGCTGGACTTCAGAGGCTCTTGGCCTCGAACAGCATGGGGAGGCTGCCATGGTGGGCTCTGAACCAAATGACGCCCATGCACCCCAGGGCCTGCATCTCTGAACCGGGCCAAAAGGACTCTGAAGCTTGGCCTGCCCACCGCTGTACCAGCCCCAATGCAGCCCGCACCCAGCACCGTGGTGCTGTCCCTGGTCCGCCTGGTCTAACCTCACACGTGAAGGGCACCCTCATCATGGTGAGGACCAGTCCTAAGGACGCCCATGGCCGCTGGAGGCCACAGGACGCCCCAGGAGGCCCCAGGACACCTGTGTCACTCACAGAGCAGGGGAAACGCTAGCCAAATCATGCCAAGAACCAAAAAATGGCAATCAGTCCATAACTGGAGTAACTGGAGTGTTGAACTCTGAGTTCCGAGGGAACGGCCTTTGTCCCTCATGGCCACACCCAAGCAGCCAGTCATGGGGTTGGGTGAAGTCTAAGGAAGTAGGCTCCAGAAACTCTGTTATTGGTTAACAGAACTGAATTCAAACTCCATGTTCAGCTTCCTGAACGTGAGGATTCGCCGAACCACCTTCCCCGAGATGAAGGCCTGGAACCCACAGCCCCCAGCCTGGCCCAGACCCGGGGGGGCTACGCTTTCCCTGTTACGGCCAAGTGCCTACGCCCATGAGCAGAACCGCTACTCGTCAAGGATAATCACCAGAACCCACTGCCTGCTACTTTGCCAAAAAAACAGAAGCAGCAATTGTAACAGTGTTTTATATAACCCCACCAGAAATGGAATTTGAGACTCCACAGAAACCTACATACACTTCCCTTCCTACAGACACGCAGGACGTATGGCAGAGTCCTTCCCCGGGCAAAAGTAAAATTGAGCTGAGTCCGTCCATCCTAGCATGCAATGGGTAACGTGTCCCTGGGACAGACGCGCTGGGCCGTCTGGCTGGCAGGCAGCGTGTGGACGGGAAGCCCCAGGCAGAGACAAGTGTGTCACCGCACAAGTCCCGGGGGGGCTGGCAGAGGGTGGAGGGAGGCTTGCAGCCCGGGTGGGGTGTCGCAGGCACCGGGAGGGCAGCAAGAAGGCGCTTCAGTAGCCGGTGCACGCGCCGGGGAGCCCGCACGTCCCAACACAGGCTGGTGGGAGGTTCTGCCTGGAAGGAACAATGCCAGACACACGCGGGGCCGGCCAGGAGCGGGGCGGCACAAAGAAGCCGACGGGCTTCCGAGCCGTGTGAGCACGACACCCTCACACAGCGAAAGCCCCGCGCTCCAGAGACCAACCCACCGCTGGGCTCCGGCCCAGAGAAGGCCAAGAGCCTGACCCCGACGAGAGCCAAGAAAGGAAGGAGGCCCGGTGAAGACACTTGCCGGCTGGCAGCTTGACAAGATTCGCAGGCAGCGAGTCCAGGGCCAGGCGGGCTCCCACGGCCCCTCAGGACTAGCGGGAGGCCTTGCCAGTGGGGAGGGCGGCCGGCAGGGGAGAGGTGAGGAGGAAAGAATTTTTGGAGAAAATGGCATCCACACAGAGACCTGGCTCGTAACAAGGAGGTGGGCAGGCCCGATGACACCCACGGGCCAGCAGCCGAGGCGCGCAGGGCACGGAGGGGCCGGGGTGTGGGCGCGGAGGCACACGGAGTTCCGTCGGATGGGGTCTGTTTGCTCTGAGTCACCTTCACGGAACGTAAGCTCCAGGACAGGTCGCAGACGCTACGGGACAACTCTGGCCAAGGAGTAAGAAGTCTGCTGAGGGTTTAATAACAAAACAAGCGGCAGACACCATCTCCTTTCCCTTCTTCCTTCCCTGACAAGGAGGATGCATGGCCAGGAGCTGCGGCCACCACCTGGGGCCATGAAGGAGAGGCCACGGGACTGGATGGCCCTGATGCCACCACCGCAGCCACAGTGCCCTGACACACTCCTGCTCATATGAGAAAGGCAGTCCTGTGTGTCGCAAGCTGGCGTTTGGAGGAATTCTTGTCTGCCTCCAGCTAGGGTATCTTAACTGATCCACTGCCGTATCCCAGCACTTAGAATAGTGCCCAGAACATTGCAGGTGCTTGGTAAAGACCTGATGAATAAATGAGCTGATCACACCAATCATTCCATTATGCCTGAAGTAAGGACTCAGAAGGAGAACTAACTCCAGGATTAACAAGAACCAATGGCTGGGGGTCTGCTGGCCTGAGGAGTCCAGGAAGGCTCCTTGGAGGAGGTGTCAACATGAGCGACAGTAGGCATTTTGGGGGGTGGGTGAGGACAGACTACGGCAGGTCTGCCCATGTAGGGCCTGGTGCCAGAGGGAACCCAAGGCATTCAGGGACTCGAAGGGGTCAGCCTGGAGGGAGAGGCCCATGTTTGAGAGGGGCCTGCTGTGACAGCTCTGGGAGCAGTGAGGACCAAGTGTGGGGGACAGGAGTGGGAGGGCAAGGGCTAACCCTGAGGACCCCGAGGACACCCAGGGCAGAGAAAGGGCTTGCTGTCCGCAGCGCTGTGAGCACATCCACGCTCACAGGGTTATGAGCACACGGGCTCTCTGGCTGAGTAACAGAATCTGCCCCAGCTAACAGTCTGCCCGGCTGCCCTCCAAGCCCAGACGAGCAGGGGAACCGTGTAAAACCCCAGCCATGTACTACTCTTAAGCAGGAGGTTTCTGTTGCACGCCACAGGAATGCTCAGGCCTTCCTTCCCGAAGAGGCCGGGACCACCTGCAGGAATACATACCTAGCCACGGGGCCTGTGGGGCTGACTCGGAGCAGAGGGGAGGGGAAGGGCGCCACTGTCACTCCCCAGTTTGCCTAACAGCGCAGCGTGGAAAACCCAGCGTCTGGGAGTTTCGGAGTTAGACTCCAGGCCCGGACAGCAGCTCTGACAGCCAGTTCTCTTGAGTGGTTCCCTGGGAGCCCAGTCGGGCCGGCCTTGCCCGCATCACGGGGAGGACACCACGGGCCGCATTCAGGCTGCGGGACGGACCAGATGGCAGGCTCCCCACCCCCACTCGCATGCGGCCTGCGATCCACAGCCTGGCAGCGTCACCGGCTCCAGGCCCAGCTCCCTGCATCCTTACAGCATCCACCTAAAGCCACGAGAGTGGCTGACGTTAATTGGTGGCAGAAAAAAATGGATTTTTCATGGCTATTTGGAGACCTCTGAAAAAAACGAAATGAATCTCGTTTCATCCCCCTCTCAACATGAATGGCGTTTAATGTTCTGAATTAAGCAGTTGGTGCCAGAGGCTGGGTTTCCACTGTACTAAATGCAAGAAGCCCAGAGACAGAAACTGTCTTCTTTCTCCTTTACTTGTCATTTTCCAGGCCTGCTGTGTGGGTCTACAACTGACTTCCAGAACCATCTCTGCAGTCCCGTACCTTCTACTTTGAACCCCTTCCAGTATGGCCCTCCTGTGTGAGGAAAATGCCAGAAAAAGGGCTAGAAGAAAAAAAACTATCTGCCTTCTCATAGGCTCCTTGCAAACCAAGTAGGAGACATTTGCTTTTGTTAAACATCGGCCCGAAGAATCGGCCTGAGAGTGAGTGGGCACCTGGCCTGCAGGCCGGGCTCCAGGCTTTGCCGGGGAGTCCCCGTCCGGGGCCTTGGTGTGCCCGTCAGCTGCAGGTGTGAAGTGGGAGCCCAGCAGGCGTGCTGGGGACGCCCCAGGAAAGGGAGAGACCATGTCCAGCTGCCTGGGGACACCAGCAAAGCCACCATGAAATGGCAACTCGTTCTGTAATCTCCCTGCTCAACAGCAAATAAGAAAAAGCAGGAGGGAAGCACCTCTGTCCTCAGAACTCAAGATGAGCCCACCTGATGATCTGGCGTGCGGGAATATTTTAATTAGAAAAAGCACACGCGTCAAAACCCCAGAAAAGAGAAAATTCTTCATACCTATCACCTAATAACAAAGCTGGCTGTGGGGGGCAGGAGGAGGAAGTGGATGGGATGGAGCCCTGCCAAGTGCAGACACGGAGGAGGAGAGTGCTGGAGAGAAGGCCAGGTCAGTGGCTGCAACCCACTCAGGGCACCTGCTCTGCCCCCCAGGGCCGCCCCAGTGCCACTTTGCTGGGCAGCATTCAACAAGACAGCCAAGGTGTGGCTCAGTTTACTACATTCTAACAACCAAAAAGGGCTGCATTAGGTTGAAATGTTTTTTGCCAGAGAAAATTCTGGCCCTGCCATCTGGTATGTCAAACTCAGAATGGATCCAAAGGTCACGCAAAAAGATCACTCCACGTCCGCACAAAAACCTGCACACGATGTTTATAGCATTTTTAATCATAACTACCCAAACCTGGAAGCAACCAAGAGTGCAAACAATCTGAAAAGGCTGCATACCCTGTGATTCCAACTATGTGACATTCTGGAAGGGGCTGGGGGAGGGAGGGAGGACCAGGGGGAGCACAGAGGATCTGTGGGGGGTGGTGAAGCTACTCTGTAGGACACTAGAACGGTGGATACATTTATCCAAGCCCATATAAAGTACAACACCAAGAGTGAGCCCTAACATAAACTATGGACAAATGTCCCACTGTGGGAGGGGATGCTGACAGTGGGGGAGGCTGAGTATGTCTGGGGGCCAGGGGTATCTGGGAACCCTCTGTACCTTCTGCTCAGTTTTGCTAAGAACCTAAAACTGCTCTAAAAGTTAATTAATTAAAAAAAAAAAGTCATTCCAAAGCCTTGTGCCATGCTGCTGACATGGAAGTGATTCTCTTTATTACTGATAAATTTTTAAGAACCCAGCTACTTGTACACATGAACAGAGGAGAAATTCTGTACCACGATCAAAAAAGTAGGTTTTCCAATGAGAAGACCGTTGTACGGGAATCCCATAAGGCCCGTGTTCTGCCCCCATTGTGAGCTTACACACAGACTTCCGGGCTGTGGGTCCTGCTGGAACACAAGCAGTGACCTTTCTTCTTGCTACCACTGGACCTGATGAACGCTGCTTCCATTGTACAGAACACTCTAACCACAAGAGCCCTGGGAGCAGATGCCAGGCTGCGGAAGTGGCATCCACAGCCCCACACGCACATGTGCAGCTTCCTGGGGGGCTCGGCATTCACAAGTCAGGGCAGCATGTTATAAAACAGGCGGGAAGATGCCTACGCGTCAGAGCTGAGATACGGAGGGACATCTAAGGGAACGTGTTCACTGGCCTTTAAAACAACCATTTCTAGATAAAAACAGGCACTGGTCTACACTTTATTTATTGAAAAAAAATTTTTTTTTTTTTTGACAGAGAGTGAGCAAGGGAGAGGGGCAGAGAGAAGAGGGAGGGAGAGAATCCCAAGCAGACTCCATGCCCATGTGGAACCCCAAAGGGGACTCGATCTCAGGACCCTGAGATTGTGACCTGAGCCAAAATCAAGAGTTGGACCCTCAACTGACAGAGCCACCCAGGCGCCCCAGCAGTTGAAAGTTATACTTAAAACTTGGTTTTCCTCTCCAAACTCCTCATTTTTGTTCAAATTATCAAACTAAATATTAGTGATGCAGGAGGGCAACTACTTTTCTGTTCCGAGGCTCAAACATGCTTTGACTCTGCGCTCAAACAGGAATTAGGGAGGACTTAGAATGCAAACTGCTCTGTGTCTGTGTGTAAGAAACAGGTCATACACAGAACGGCGCACAAAACTGACGTGTACGGTTTAACAAATTACTCTAGAAATCTCCCAGAACTTCTGGCACTTCTGAAAAATACTTCCAAGTGATAACTACTGCTCACACATGCATCCCAACGGTGCAGCTAAACTATCTCTGGACCTAGCCAAAAACCAACATGACACCAGAGCACTATACAGTAAGGCCTAGAAAGATCTTTCTGGAAGTTCATTAGTAACTATCAGTTATTTCTCTAGTGCTTCATAAAGTGCTTCCTACTAACCAGGCCACGGCACGCCGGACTCAAGCCTGCAGACTCTCCACGACGGGGGGCGCGCTGGCGTCTGAGCGTGCGCACGCAGGGGGACACCGTGCTGGGCCCGTGCAGACGAAACCACAGGCTCAACACTGTACGTGGTCCTAGCTAATTAATTTTGTGGAGGAAAACAGTTTTACACCAACACGAGGATAAAATGGGAACGTCACAGTTTTGCTAGGCTAAAGAGGAGACTTCAAACAGGTTTCAACTTGCTGGGCTCGCAGGCCCTCAGGAGCTGAGAGTCACTGCCCATGCCCCTGCCCCCTCCCTGCCCCTGCTGTGTCCCCTGCCCTCTGCCCCTCCCTGCCCCCTGCCCCGAGTGGGACTTTGGGGGAAAACTGGGAGAAGCCCAGCTCTAAGGCTCTGTTTGTTCAGGTCCCTCTGCTTTACTCCCTTTTCGTCAATTCAGTAAAATATTGTTCGACTAGTTAAAGGAAAACCACTTTTTATTCTTATTTATTTTTTGAAAAATCACTTTTTAACAACAAATATGCACCCTGCCAGCCAAAACACCAGACCCCCAGGTAAGAGGAAACCGGTTTACAAAAATGAATGAAGCCCAGACCTCCAATACAAGGAGCCTACAACTGAGAGGCAAATTTAAAAATCTGCATCAACAGACACTTGAGCAGGATTTGGAAAAGCAGTAAAGAATCCTTAACTTGGCAGAACACGCCCTCCTACAATCAAAGTGGGGACGGAGGCCTGACCACGGCGACTGGGAGCCAGCATCCGGCGGGGACCCGCAGTGCCAGCTAGACCCGCAGCCAGCCCTGGGTGGGGGACCCCCGCGCGTCACATGGTTGCCGCCGTCCCGCCCCCAGGCTCCAGCAGCCGATGTTCCAGGGCCGTGGCAGCCCGAGCTGGTCCGAGCGCGGCACCACGAAGGCACCAGGGCCTGGGAGGGGCTGTGGGGCTGACGAGGCCCAGAGAGGGCAGGCGGGGAGGGAAGTGCTTTAGGCCTGACCTCTGGCACTGGTGTGATGGGAGCCCGGGGGCATGGGCAGCACCCATCCCACCCCGCCTTCCCACACGTCACAGGGGGTGGGGTTCAGAGGTGCAGCGCACGTTCCCCTCAGCCTCCCTCACCGGCGCACCGGCTGATGAGGAGGCTTGGCCACGGGACATGCCTCAACCACCCCCAGGGCACCAGCGACCCCGAAATCTGCGACAGTCTGTCAGAGGGGCAGAAGACCCACTCCCTCGCCCGGGACCCCTGGCTTCTGAGGAGCGAGTCGGGCACAGACTCGGCCCCACGGTCACAGCTGGGGTCCTGCAAAGTAAGAAACACCACAGAACCTCCTCGCGCGAGTTGTCAAGTTGACAGGACTGCAGCTGCTTCACTGAAAATCAAACAGGGCTCCTCAACTCTTTTTATAAGGAACAGATTAGAAGACCCTTAATATTTCTGAAACCTGTGAAAAGAGAAGCAGATTCCGGGGTGAAGGGCGCCCTTTCCCTGCGTGAGCCAGCGAGCTGGGCGCCTCCGCAGCAGGTGCCTGACCACCCCCATCAGGTCTGGACATACCGACCTTCAGTCGTGACCAAGAATGATCCACTGAGAACGTACCGGGAAGAAAAACGATGAAAAATACCACATTTCACTCATTTCAACCACCCCTGCTAGAACTGCCCGTTACCATCAGTGATGAAAGTGAGCATCTTGCAGGACAGAGAGCTCCCCTGACCATCTGGTCTGACGGGGTGCTGCTTGGCCCCCGAGGTCACCCCTGGATGCCTGGCAAGGCCCCAGCGTGGGTCGTGCACCTCACCCTGCCAATGGCACATGCTTGCCGCCAGGGAATGTCCTAGCACTTCAGGCACCAACCAGTCCTGGGCTGCACGGTGACAGTCTGTCACGAAGGGGTAAAGACGGTGGCAGGCAGGTGCTCAAAATGAAATGTCAGTTCTTAAAACTGTTATGTCTTGGGAGGCTTCAGCTTAAATATGTCACAGCAGAAAATGACCCCGTTCTTTATAGGCCTCTCCAGTTGGGCAAAGTTTATCTGAGAGAATCAGCAGCATGTGAGAACACGCAGGAAAACCTGAGGGCAGCATCAGCCAAAGTCAAGAGATTCCTGTTCTGACGCAGGACAGGACAGGCCACTACCTGGGGTCGCTGCAGAGCTCGGGAGGAGAACGCAGCCCTCCTGGACAAGCTGGGCCCGGTGCTAAAGTGAAAGCCTTTCCAACGTCCTGACAGCAAGGTGTGATTCAAACTCATCCTCTCTCAAATGTGGAAAAACTAACAAAAAAACAACAACAAACTCATCCTCTCCCAGGAACAGCCCCACGCGCATGTCTGCAATCGAGCCATGAGAAAAAAGTCCTGAACAGTTAATAACGTTTCCCACCTGTGCATAGATAGAACTTGCGTGTTAAACATGCATGATTTTGTGTCAATTCTATGATTAGCTAACACACGGATTCACTGTCATGCTGTCTCCAGGTTCAGGAACCAATTCCTTACCTGCACTGATTCCTACCACACAGCAAATACTGTTAGATCAAGATCCCAATATAGGATGCACCGAAATCCTCAAAAAGCACTCCAGCAAATAGCCAGGAAGGGCATGCCTACATCTGGGATGTGAATCAAGCTGCAGTTTTTGTGGAAGCCCACAGAAATATCCTGCCACTTGAAGCAAACAGGCTGCCAGTGCCCACTGGCCCTCCCTCCTCCCATCCCCCTTCCAATCTCTGTGGGGCCCTAACGCCTCTCAGTGGCATTTCCCTGGATGTGTTCTGCAAAAATCAGCAAGGTATGTAGTGCTAAGATCTGAGGGTGAATAGCAGGGGGACGTGGGGTGAGAAGCAGGGATACCTGAGCACCTGGGGTGAGGAGCAGGGACACCCGGGGTGGGGCACAAGGGACACCTGGGGGTGAGCAGGGGCACCCGGGGTGGGGCACACGGGACACCTGGGGGTGAGCAGGGGCACCCGGGGTGGGGCACACGGGACACCTGGGGGTGAGCAGGGGCACCCGGGGTGGGGCACACGGGACACCTGGGGGTGAGCAGGGGCACCCGGGGTGGGGCACACGGGGTA
>NC_138374.1:2827293-2842390 GCF_054177405.1 Leptonychotes weddellii
TGCAAGATATGTTAAGAAAAAAAAAAAGAAGAAGAAGGTAGCGGGAGGGGAGGAATGAAGCGGGGGAAATCGGAGGGGTGGACGAACCATGAGAGACGATGGACTCTGAAAAACAAACTGAGGGTTCTAGAGGGGAGGGGGGTGGGAGGATGGGTTGGCCTGGAGGTGGGTATTGAGGAGGGCACGTTCTGCATGGAGCACTGGGTGTTGAGCACGAACAATGAATCATGGAACACTTCATCTAGAACTAATGATGTAATGTATGGGGATTAACATAAGAATAAAAAAAAATTTCCTTAAAAAAAATAAATAAATAAAATAAATAAATAAATAAAACCTGCAAAAAAAAAAAAAAAAAGAATGTTCCTTAAACTCCTTTAAAAACATAACTGTGATATTTAACCTTTGATATCTAAGTGATTTAATAAAATATTCTTTAAAAATCTGCTAACATTCACACCAGAGGAAATACTGAAAAGAGAATAAAACATCCGAGCCCCTGGATCCGACAGAATTTACGTCAGCCTCAATCCGACTTTTAGAAAAGCTGGAGCCAGAAACTGCTAAATAAAAGGTAATGCAACTAGGCATAACACAATAAAAGATATTACCTTAAAAATGCATTATTGTTGCCAATTATAAGAATCACTTCAACTTAATTTCAAAAGCACAATCACCCTCAATAGAAAGAGTCTCTTTTTTAAATTTCAAGGAGTATTACATTAAGGCAATAACTCACCTTCCAGCTATAATATCGCCCTCCCTTATTGCAACACATTTCATAAATACTTCTCATCGACATGTCAAGCTAATTCACGTTAATTTTATTGTATTTTGGTGCTATCTCACATTTGTGTACAATTACCTTTATCATTTTATTGCCAAGGCAGAAAATAATCAGAACAATTATTCGAAAACGGAGGTTTATAAATTCTAAATCACAGTTGCTGGCATTTTTGATAAAACAGCAGCTTTATCTCAGGAAGTGGCAGGGACATGGGATAAATCATGCATCAGTCAAGTGTAGCTGACCCCCAAGTGCATTGCACAATATCAGAATTGCTTCCAAAGAAACTTTCCGGCATCATCCATCATCCTTCATCATACTAAAATAGCTACACACCTGAAGAATAGAAGCTGGAGGATAATAAAAAAAAAAAAAGAAGAAGAAGAAGGAGAAATCCCAAGCAGTGTGGGCAAAACCATTAACTGCTCTCCCTTTAAACTGTAAGATATGGTCCGTGCACATAAACAAATATGACGTTACAATAACTCTAAATATCCGTATTCATATTCGTCAACTCAGTTTTAAATATAAATGAAATAAGGAGTAGAGTCATAAACAGAAGAAGTGCATTTCTAGCCCACATGCATTTTTATGTTGTGTTTGGGTATGGCTGCTTTTAAAACTGGCCATCTCCATCAGGTCTGCGTGAGTAATACTGCAAACCATAGTCAGCGGATTACCCTGTCACTACATCTGTTCTAGAGTCCTCATTTTCTTCAAAAGTTTATTGCTTAAAAAAAAAAAAAGATGTAACTTGATTTTAAAGACAAGAATGAAGGGAGAAATCTGTGAGTGCCCACACTGGCTTCTCCGTGAGTTAATTACAGGTGACAGGGAGCACTCCAGTTGTGCAGGCTGTCAGGAGGGCAGGGGGCCGCTCCCCACGCACACATCTTCCCACGGCGGGGGTGGGGGGGTGGCCTCGGACCTCAGCTGCAGCTTTCCTCGGGGAAACACAACTAGCACTTCACACCACACCTCTGGCACACACTACCTTGTTTTAACTCCCTTTTATAAGGCAAGATAAAATAGCCTGGGATCATCTATTTCCTTTGTTGTCAAAAAGCAAACATCCCAGAAAAAGAATGCTTCTGCGGCTTTACAGAGGTGACCTCATGCCAACGGACTATCGGAAGGTCTAGCTGAGTAGGAACGAAATTTATTAGCTGCACATGTCTGGCACGGGGCCAGGTGCTTTACATACATTATCTCATTTACTCCTCCCAGCAAACCTAAGGTAGAACAAATTACTTGTAGATGAGAAAACAGATTGAGAGGTTAAGGGAACAGCCCAAGGGCACAGCATACAAGTAGTAGGTGGGTATTCAAGGTCAAATCCAACACACTACAAAGCCTACACTTTTGCCAGACTCGTAACTATCTCCTAGACACAAACACAGTCCTCACTGTATCAGTCAGAACGGGCTTGATTATTCCGCAGTAACAAATACCACCAAACATCCAGTGTGGGTCTGGGTTCATCTCCAGGACATTGCACGCCTGACCACTGCAGCCAGGGTCAAGGAGGGTGAGGAATCCTGCACAGACATCTAAATGCTCTGCCCTCCCTACACCAAGATCTGGACACTTCATAAAGATGTCCAACAATTTCCAATCCTCATCTGATGAAAACTAACAATGATAAGTTTGAATTTTTGTCTGCTAAGTTTTATAGTCCTTTGCTTTCAATAAACTCAATTCCAGTAAGAAAACTTCATGAAATAGGAGTCAGGTATAAGACCTCACATACCACAGTGTCCATAAAGACACAGAATACTTTGAAACTTTTGACTATCACACCTCTAAGTATGAATATGGTATGACCCCTGCTATATGAAAGTACAATAAGAACTTTTAGAGGGCTTCATGTTAATGTCATGAAATTTTAATATCTGTGATTATAACAAACAGAAGTGAGATTCATAATGAATCACATGTAGGTAAAAAGAACCAATCCAACAAAAAATGGGAATGAAAAGAAAATGGGCTAACAACAACAACAAATAAGCCCTAAATTAAGAGAGAATGCTATAAAAGAAAATTATTATTCATATAAAATTAATAGTAGAGGACCCTCAATATTTCTTTTAATTTCTTCTGAACATGAAATATTTGGATATTTGAAAAATAAGCAAATTAGCTGGTCCCCCTATTTGGAAACATGCCATCTACTTTGAAACAAAGGTAGTTCATTTTCTGTCTATCCTAGTCCAACCTCAACCCCAAGTTCTTAACCACACTTACGAGAGTAGTTAGAAAAATTCCATAGATGACTTTTTTGCCAAGCAAGCACAGGAAATACTCTCCTTCACAAATAGGATTTTGCCGAGCAGACCCACCCGCATTGGTGATCGCAGTGCAGTGACAGAAACGCGTTTCCCCCCTCCGTCTGCTCACTTCCCGTTACATAGAGAGTACACTGTGGATCCCGAGAGCCAGGTTCTCACTATCAGAGAAGGGTAGAGGCTACAAGGAAACCTGCCGTGTTGGATTTGAATTGGAGGTGTCAAGACAAACTCACGGTGTTTAATATGTGTGCAGATGACCAACAGAGAAGTCAAGACAGGATGCGTGATGATGCGCAGGCATGGTGCAGTGTCCTATGCAGGTCCCCAGCCCTGTCCACTGAGAAGGGTCAGAGCCACAGAACGTCAGCACCAACAAGCACACCGGGGCCCAGATCTGGGTTTCTAAATATCATCTTCCAGGAAAAGGTACTTGGGCTCCCTGTGGATGTGACTGAATCCAGGACTGGGGCAAGGAAAATACAAGATAAGTCTGGATTATACGTGGTGCCAGAAAGTAAGGAAGCGCTAGAAGAAGGATGGGCATGTCACGGAGATACAGGAGTCAACCCCAAGGAGTTCCCAAGAGCCAAAGTCAAAGCTGTTTGAGTAACGAAATAAGTAAAGACAATATTTCCTAAAACCCACAATGTGAAAAAATATCCAAGCGTCCATTCTAGTACCAATAATTCCTCACAGAAAATAAATGGGAGAGAAAGAACAGCTCTTCCTTAAGAATTCCAAGTAGTAAATGAAGAAAGATGAAGGAAATACGTAACATCAGGCAAACAACACAGCAATGATTATTGCAGGCAAGATACATCAATGGATGCAAAAATTAGTTGGTGAAAGCCTGAGAACCAAGAAGTCTGCATGGTTTCAAAATATCTCCCCCAACGTACTTCTTAACTTCACAGGGGGAAACAGTAACTCGATAGTTGGAGAGACATGACAGATTGCACCTTACCCGAGTGAGCAAGGTTAGCATTCCCGGTGCCTGACATGTGGGCGTTACATACCTCATGGTGTGACGCCTTGAGAGGGAACATCCCCTCTGTGCTCTTTTTTTTTTTTTTTTAAAGATTTTTATATTTATTTGACAGAGAGAGACAGGGAGAGAGGGAACACAAGCAGGGGGAGTGGGAGAGGGAGAAGCAGGCTTCCCGCGGAGCAGGGAGCCTGATGTGAGGCTCGATCCCAGGACCCCGGGATCATGACCTGAGCCGAAGGCAGACGCTTAACGACTGAGCCACCCAGGCGTCCGAACCCTCTGTGCTCTTTTTAACAAAAATGCGAAACTCAATCTGATCATGAGCCGACATCACAAAGCCAAATCAGGGACATCCTGCTAAATACTTGACCAGCGTTCATCAAAAGCATCAAGGTCACAAAAAAGCAAGGAAATAGGAACTGTTACAGAGTAGAAACAAAGGACAGATGGTCAGTAAACGCCGTGTGGGGCCTTGGGCTGGACGGCAGAAGAGAAAAAGGACAGGAGTGGGACCCATGGTGAGCCATGAACAAGACTCGGAGCAGGACCCAACACTGAGGAATGCGCCGATGCGTTGTACTTTGCTCCCTGGTGGTGGTGCCCGCACGAGGTTGTGCAAAGTGACGGAAGGCATCGACAACGGGCGGCACCAGATGGACGGGGCGGAGAAACGTCTGTGCTATTTGTGCAACTCTTCTACCGGTGTAAAATTATTCAAATAAAAAGTCAAAAAACCCCGTTCCACCGGCATCCATATACATGGCAAGGTCTGTCCTGAACCCAAAGACCGGCCGCTGAGAAACGGGGAGATGGGCCTCGGGAAGACAAGAAGCGTCTGCAGGGCCCTCATCAGCCGCCCCTGAGAGGGCACACTGCCCACACACTGGGGAAAGCCGGCAGACGTGCATTAAAATTCTCAATGAAAACCCCTCCCCGCAGCCTCTGGGATTCAGAACCACGACACTGCATGTTTGCCTCGGAGACACTTTGGTTGGTACAGAGACCCAGGTCTGGGGTGGGGAATGTGAGCTGGGGCTGGGAAATAAAAAGGTGACATAGATCATAAATTGAGATTAGTGTCAACTGGCCGGCAGCTCTCTATCACATTATAAGTCAGACGAAGAAATGAGGGTCCTCCTTCTCAAAATGGGAAGCCATTCAGAATATTTGCTCCACAGCTTCCACCCCAATAGGCCTCTCTTGGCAAAAAAGGAAAAGGAAAAAACAAATACCATCAAGACTACTACATGAAGATGTAGTAATTAAAAGGGGAAACACTATGTAAGAGTTTATTTAAAACCACACAAAACACTACTTCTTTCCAGAAACATCTAAGCGTGGAGATTGCGGGCACTGAGGCACACGCCCACGTCCCAAGGTCGCCCAGGCTGATGTGAGGTGCACTGGGAGGCCCTGGCCCAGACATCACACCCTGGTCAGGGTTCCAGGTCAGGCCACATAACGCAGATGGGAACAAGAGCCAGAGATGGATACCAGTGTTTTACTTAGACATTTTTATAAGGAAGCCAGAGGTTGAAAGCACAGCTAGGATAACTACACAAATTTGGATTTTACTAAAATGTTATGTCCCTTGAGCCAAGGTATTAATCTCATTATAAAAGTAGTCTCTCCTCTCAGTGGTCATTCATTAAACATGCATAAATTTTTAAATGTACTTTTGTTACTGGATCACACGCGAAGAGCAAATAAAAACGGTGCAGGACTAAGGTGGATCAAAGTGGCTTCGGAGGCGGGGTGGGCTGGAAGAAGATTCAGAGTGACTGAAAATTCCAGACACCTTGGGCTGGACGGCAGCTTCCTTTTATAAATACTGATAAAACACAGCTTTCCGTGTGGAACAATGTTTTGATCCCCAAAACACAAATCATCAATTTTCTTTTCTTAAAAATGGTGAGGATAAAATTAAAAGGAAGAGTCCAGATGGCAAGTACTACAATCCCACTGTCCCTGTCACTGTGTGCTCTCCAAACGCGGCCACGCACACGGGCAGGTGTGCCAGCGCCCGTCCCCAACCGGGCCAGAGCTCCCGGAGTGCACAGCGGGACATCAATCTTGTCGGTGCCACCCCGCTGGGCGAGGGAAGACACCAAACTGGCCGGTAACGGCGTGGGGAATGTCATTACATTCTCGGTGACCAGACACAGGGCTGTGTCTGCAGGAACCTGCATTCCCATGAAGTCCTGATGTCATTTTAACTACATGAAGAAGCTCTGCCTAGAAAAAAGGGAAGAATCCTGGTAGAAAGAGATAAGCCAGGACAGACCGCATTCCACCCACTTCTGGCAGAGAGCATGTCTGTGTTATCACTTCTCCCTTTTGACGATGTGATAGAGCGTAAGGTTATAGTACATAAAATGGGTCCAGAATTTTGGAGTATGCCCGATCGGAAGAGATGAGAATTTTCATTCTCCACAAGCAAACAGGAATTTAAAAGTTGAGTAGACCATCTATCATCTGTAATGAGTCATAATCAGCAAGTGAAATGTAGAAAATGCGTCTTATCACTTGGCCTATAAAAGCTTCTGATCCATGGGGTAAAAACGCACTGAACTTTAATAAGCACTCCATTAAAACAAATAAACCCAAACACCTAATTACCAAGTGGCTATTTATAGTTTCTAAAATAACTTAACCCACTTTTACGAAGCAGATATTTTAAGATTCACAGAAAAATCCTGCCCAATTCCAGCTCTAGATACTACATTTATTTTGCCTGGACCCAGAGGATCAAGAGATCTGTAACTATAAATTATGTTATTTGTACCATAAATTCAAAGGGAAACTAGTCTCATTTACACATGGCAATTACTTACAAGAGAAAACTGAGTCGTAAGTTTAAATTGTTAACCTGGTCAAAGGGAAATCGCAGCGCTAACGGCAGGCGCTGTGTGCCCAGCCAGCAATGCCTCCATTTACTTCAGTAGTTTTGCAACAGAGGCTACTTTCCAGCAAAATCCCTTCTTCTCTAATTCGGCCTACTTTATATTTTTAGTGTCCTGCTCAGGCAAATTACTGTCCCCGTGGAGATGTCCCTGTTAAAACAGCGCAGAGAGGGAAAAGCATGTAATCTGTTCATACACAGAAAGGAGTGCCTGATACTCAGAGCACCAGTGACAAAATAAATAGATGAAAATAAAGACGAGCGAAGACCGCAAACGTCAGAATCAGAGTGGGTGAAGACCACTGCATGCCACTAAGTGAACGCTGACCCCACCCAGACCAGGCTGTCCAGTACAACAGCTGCTAGCCACGTGGGGCAACCTGTTTAAATGTAAACTAATTAAAACGTAAGAAAGTTAAAAACTCCGTTCCTAAGTCACACTCGTCACATTTCAAGGGTCTGGTGGCCACAGGTGCCTAGTGGCTCCATTCTGGACGGCACGGACATACGTTTCCATCGCTGCCCGAGGGCCGTGACAGGCTGAGAACACTGTCACTTCACAGACAAGGGAAACTGAGACCAACAGGTGATGAGCTGCTGTCACTGATAAACCAGGAGCCCAGAGCTCACGGGGGTCCCAGAACTAGTGGCTGGCCACTGAGCATGTCCTTCCCTGCTGCCACGGTGAGCCAGAACTGCACGTGGTCAGGGCCTGTTCAAAGTCAGACGCAGGCTCAGCACACATCTGACCCACAAGCGCCCGATGGGCAGCTGGTGGACGAGGCTCGGAACGACACGCATAAACGGCCCTAACACTACGGATCCCAAACCCTAAGCACAGCCGCTGAACTCAAGAAGCCGGCAGCCTGGTGAGCAATTTCTCAACCCAAGACTTCAAATACCCTCTCTACTTGGCTTAGTTCTCAGAAACACCACATTAAACATCCTTGGGACAAAATTTTAATTAATTGTTTAGGACAGAGTCTCAGATGTGGAAATGCCCTAAATGTCCATCAATAAAAGGATGTTACCTGTTACGGTGGGACGCTACGGTATCTCTAGATAATGCTGGCAAAAGCTCAATCATGTGGAACGTACTTACGACAAAAGGTCAGGTGAAGGAGTCACACACAAAACTGCGATTGCCCCACGTACAGAAATTATCCCGGGTGTGTGTGTGTGTGTGCACCTGGTGTTTGTGCACAGACGTGTGCATAAGTGTACCACACAATGAAGAGAAGGAAAAAAAGCAGAACACACCAGCAGAGGAATGGAGGTCCGAGATACCAGTGTCAGCAAACAAAAACTTTGAAATAATGAACACGTTCAAAACTAAGAGGAAAAGACGGAGAAAATGAATGAGAAACTGGAGGCTTTGAAATACAGAACCAAAACACACGTTAAAAATGAAATGGGCATTTCATAGAACTGGAAAATGCAAACTCTGAAATGGGGAAGCCCCAGGATAAGACTAACAGGAGGCTGGGCGGAGCAGAGCGCAGGGTCTGTGAGCCGCACAACGGGTCCACGGAAAATGTCCAAGCCGGGGCACAGACGGGAGGACAAATGGGAGGAAAACAGTAGCACCAAAGGTGAGGGACAATCAGCAGGAAAGGAACAGTAATTACAGAAATGAGTCAAGAATTTTCTGAAACAGAGAACACCAACCCAGAGATTCAAAGAGCTCAGCAAACTCCAGGCGGAATAAAACTGAAGAGAAATCACAGCTACATGGAACACAGTTAATTAGCTTCAAGCCAAAGAGAAAACCACTGCAGCATCCCGAGTCAAAGATTCACGTTAGCTTCCAAGGAGCAACCACAGAACAGACAGCTGCCTTTTCAACAGAAACCCTAGGAACCAGGAGAAAGCAAAGGGCACACTCGAAATAAAGTAACTCGAGAAGCAACAACCGTTACCCAACTCTTCCTACACAGACAGAAGATACCGTGTTCAAGACCCATTCCGTCCACTGCTAATTGACCAGCATTAAAAAAAAAGAAAAGAAAACTTAGGGGATCTTCAAGCAGAAGGAAATTATCCCACATGGAAGCACAGTAACGAAGATAGGAACAAAACCCACCAATCAATCAATCAATCAGATAAATCTGCATGAGTATTAAATGTTGAAAACAACAATAATGATGATGATGATAGCTTTTAGAGTATTTATAGAATTATACACAAGAGCATAAAAGGGTTAGAGGTAAATAGAAGAAAGTTTTATAAAGTACCTCATTATTCAGAAAGTGGTAAAGGGACAATTTTAGGTGAGCAATAGCAAGGCAAGGATGCATGCTGTAATCTCTAGGTGAATCACTAACAGAAAAAAATAAGTATGTAGAATGAGAAAGGTAATAGATGAGGAAAATGAAGAATAAAAAATATTTTATTAATCTAAAAGAAAGCAAAATAAAGTAGAAATAAAGGACAAAAGAGATATGGGTCAAGTAGAAGACAAATGGCAAAATGATAGAATTAAATTCAACTACATCTATAATTATTATTATTTTGAGAGACAGAGACTGGGTTTGTGAGAGCAAATGGTGGCAGGGTGGGGAGGGGCAGAGGGAGAGAGAGAATCTTAAGCAGGCCCCACACCCAGCGCGGAGCCCAACACAGGACTCTATCTCATGACCCCAAGATCATGACCTAAGCTGAAATCAAGAGTCGGATGCTTAACGGACTGAGCCACCCAGGCACCCCTGTAATTTTAATGTGACTAGACTGAAAAAATGAAGCTTATCATACCAGATATTTTAAAAGTGCATACACTATTTACACACTTTAAATATAAGGACAAAGTCTGAACGTAAAGGGTGGGATAAGATACACCATTCAGATGTGATCGAAAGAAGTCCCATATAATAACAGTAACACCAAACAATGTACATCTTGCACCCATTAGGACACTACTATTAAAAAAAGACAGAGTGACAAATGTTGGCCAGGATGGGGAAAATCTGGAGCCCTTGCGCACTGTTAGGAGCAGAGGAAAATGATGTACTTGCCACAGACAGTGAGGAGTTTCCTCAGAAATTCAGAGCTACCACATACATGATCTAGCAAGTCCACACCTGGGTGTATATCCAAAAGAAGGGAAAGCAGGGACCTGAGGAGATGCCTGCACCCCCACGTCCACAGCAGCATTATTCACAATAGCCAAGAGGTGGAAGCAGCTCAAGGGTCCACCAGTGGATGAATGGGTAAGTAAAATGTGGTGGATGCTTCTATGATCCGTAATTTCATGTGTCAACTTGACTGCGCCACGGGGGGTCCAGCCATTTGGTTACATATTATTTCCGGGTATGTCTGTGAGGGTGTTCTCACACCGAGACGAGCATTTGATTCGTGTACATAGAGGAAAGCAGACTCTCTTCCTCAACGCAGGTGGGTCTCATCCAATCCGCTGAGGGTCTAAATAGAAGCAAAAATAAGATGAAGGAAGGGAGAAATTCGCTCTCGGCCAGACTGCCTTCCAGCCGGGATATATGCTGCATAGCAAATTCTCTGTTTTTCTGGAGAACCCTATCACGACATGCAGTGGAGTATTATTCCGCCTTCTCACAGATGCTGCAAGCATGGACACACCACGAGGACACCATGCTAAGTGAAATGAGCCAGTCACAAAAAGACAAATGCTATAGGAGTCCACTTCTATGAAATACCTAGAGGGGTCAAATTCACAAAAACAGAAAGTAGAATTATGTTGCCAGGGGCTAGGGGGAAGGTGAAACGGGGAGTCACCTCATGGGTACAAAAATTTCAGTGCTGCAAGATGAAAACGTTCTGGAGATACGGGGCACAACAATGTGAACAGACTGAACTATTTACTTAGAAATGGTTAAGAAGATAAATTTTATATTATGTGTTTTACCACAATAAAAAAAGAAATCCTAACCAATGCAGAAGCTAAGGCAAGAAGTATTAATTGCAATATAAAGATACATTTCATAATGATCAACAAGTCAGGTCAAAAGGAAGACCTAACAATGTGAACTCTGTATCCACCTAATATCAAAGTCTAAAAATATATTAAGCAAAAAACAGAGCTAAAGAAGCCAAAAAATCAAAAACGTAATTTCAGATTTTAAAGCATCTCTCTTGGGGCGCCTGGGTGGCTCAGTCGTTAGGCGTCTGCCTTCTGCTCAGGTCATGATCCCAGGGTCCTGGGATCGAGCCCCGCATAGGGCTCCCTGCTCTGCGGGAAGCCTGCTTCTCCCTTTCCCATTCCCCCTGCTTGTGTTCCCTCTCTTGCTATCTCTCTCTCTGACAACTAAATAAAATCTTTAAAGCATCTCTCTCAGTAATTGATGCGAGCACGCAGACAAAGAGGTCTTAAAGTTTATGGAAGATGTGCGCACCCTTAACCAGCTTGATGGGGGTCATACATAGAACGCCACCCCCAACTGCAGAACGCGTCTTCTCTTCCGGTGCGCGCTGACCCCTTCTCATGCGCTGTTTCACCACAGCAAGTCTCAACACACTGCAAGGACTGAAGTCAGACCGCTGTGCTCACCACCTGCAGTGAAAATGGAAATCACCAACAAGAAGATAACCGGAAAAAAACAACGTTTAGAAAGTAAGGCACACACATCTAAATACTCTGGGGTTAAACATGTAATTATCACAGACTTAGAAAGTATTTTGAATTGAGTGAACATAAAAATAGGAGTATCAGTCTTTACAGAGTGCAGCCAAGAGCTGCATTCACATCAGAAGAAATGCACAGCTCTGTAAGTCCGTATGAAAAACAACAGAGGCTGAAAATCAAGTGAGCTTCCATCTCAAGAACCTGAAAAACAAAAACACCAAATTAAATCCAAAGAAAACAGATGGAAGGTAGTAAGAGCAGAAATCCCTGAAACAGAAATTAGGCATAAAACAGAAAAACAAGGACAACAACAAAACCAAAAGTCAGTCCCCTGTAATCAGTAAACCGATACTGATCATGAAAAAAGAGAAAGGACAACGTCCCAACAGTATTAATGGAAAACTGTGGAACTTCGACTCAGTCAGTGAAAGCAGCAGAAAACCAGGAACACTGGTGCAGGGGTGCGACCCCACGACCCACCTGCCGATGCGGCAGTGTGGGGGCTCCCCATGTGCCCTGAACGCAGACACACCCTCCCACACACGAGGCCCTCGTGCGAGGCTGGACAAAGGTGGCGGCAGCCTCTGGGCTCCATACACCCATCATGATACAATTTGAAGTATGTTAATCTGCTATTGCTGTAAAAAGAATTTACTGCAAACATCATGGTCCAAACACCCCCATTTGTCCTCTGATGGTCATTTGCCTCAGAAGTGCCACTGGTCCAGCCGGGGCCTCTGCTCAGGGTCTCAGAGACCATGTCCCAGTGTCCGCAGGGTTGATTCTTACCTTCAGGCTTGGGGGAGAATCCACTTTGCCAGCACATGTGGGTGGCTGTGGAAGCCAGTTCCCTCAGCTGGAGGGCTGGGACCCCATTTTCTCGCAGGGTGGCAGGCAGTGACCGCCCTCAGCACCTTGTCCCACTGCCCCCGCCACCTCAGCCACAGAGAACACCCTCTCCTGCCTGCAACCAACGTCCTCTCCCATCCCCAAATGGGAAAACTCACCACTTTGAAGGAGCCCATGTGATTATTAGGTCAGGACCACTCCCAAACTCTCCCTATGTTTAGGTCAAGTGATGAGTAACCTCAACTGCATTTGCAAAATCCCTTTTTCCACAAAATACAGCAATTGCAGGAGTAACATCAGGGGGCAGTCATGGGTGCCCCCTTAATATTAACCTACCACAGAAATTAATAACAAAGCCATAAATAAAAATCTCCATGTTTTGAAATATAAAAATACTTCCAAATAACTCATTTTCCAAGAAGGAAATCATAATGAAAATTAAAAGATACTTGAAAAGGCAAACAGTGAAAACATGACCTACTATAATTTTTAGAACACAGTGAAGTAGGACTCGGAGGATGCTACGTGAAATCAGCAAAGGCAAGAGGGTAAAAAGCATAAGGTAAGCCTTTAATCTGGAAGTCAGAAACGGGACAGAGAATAGGAAACAAGGAGCAAACAGTGGGCAGAAACTGATGAGCTATCAGATCTAAGACACAATACGTGGGCCCATAGTCAACTCTGGTTCCTAAAGACTAAAAAGACAGGCAAACATCTCCTGAAATAGGACAAGCAGAAAGGAGAGAACGTGAAAATAAGCAATATAAGGAATGAAAACAGGGGACATAATTACAGAGATTTAAAACTTGCAAGAACACCATGAACTATATTCCCCCTCAAAAACTGAAAATCTGGCTTAATATAATTAACCTAACTACAGCTTTAAAAAAATAATCTTATAACTAAAAAAGCAATTAAATCACTAATTTAAAAGTCTTCTCACAAATACCAGGTTACAAAATGTACCAAATTTTGAAAGAAAAGGTCATTTTAATCTAAATTCTTCTAGAGAAAAGAGAATAGAGAATGGCCAACCCATTCATGATCAGGTTATCTTTGAAACCCAGACCAGACAGGGATGCTATAAGAAAGGAAAAGAATGGGCAGTCTCATTCATAAACACAGATGCAAAAACCCTAAACAAAAATTTAGTAGGCCTAGTCCAGATGATGCTTAGTGGACAAGTTCATCCCAGAAATGCAAAGATGACTTAACATTAATAAATCTATAGAACTAATTACCCACATCAACAGACCTAGGGGGTGGGAATCACATAATCATTTTGATAGATGCAGAAAAATAATTTAATAAAATTGAGAGCCTATTAATGATTTTTAAAAATTTCTCAGACAACCAAAATAGAAGGAACCTTCCTTTCTACCAAAAGCCTATAGCAAGCTTCATTTTTGGTGGTGAAAAATTAACAGTTTTCTCTTTAAAATAAGTAACAACGTAAGTATATAAATTATGACCATGTCTTTACTGACCATGCTCGTGGAGGTCCTAGCTAGCACGACATGGCAAGTTAAAGAAGTAAATGATTAATTAACAGAGTGGAAAGCAAGAAACCAACTCTCACTCATAGATAGTATGATTGATCGTCTACATAGAAAATTCAAGAATATTCATATAGTATATTAAAGAGAGAATTTAGCAAGGAAAGTAGACATAAAATAAGCACATAAAAATCAATACAGCATTTCCATGTACCAATCACAAAGAAGGGATTACCTAAAAAAAAAAGATACCATTTATAATAGCAACAAAAACAATAAGGACCTGGCGAAAACATCACAAAAGATAGGCAAGCTCTTTATGAAAGAAACTATTAAAAATTGGCAGACACTAAAGAAGACCTAAATAAATATACAGGAAAGATACAGCACATTCCTGAGGAAGAAGACTCACACCATGACACCATGTTATTCTCCCCACATTAATTAATTAATTATAGATGTAAGCAGCTCCAATCAAAACACCAAAGGCTTTTTTCTAAGAATCTGACAAGCTGATTCTGAAATTTGTATGGACGAGCAAGATGGGAAGACTTATGCCACTGTTAAGAATTAGCCTAAAGCCATGGTAATTAATATAATGTGGTATTAGTACAGAAACAGAACTATAAAGGAACAGAATCACAAATTCAATTATGTTCGACTCCACGAAAATTAAGAACCCCCGTCCACCGAAAGGCAGTAGAAGGGAAACGGAAAGGTAAGCCACACACTGAGGGACAGTAACAGCTGCCCGTGTGACAAAGCCCTCGAGTCCAGAAGGTAAAATTCTCCTGTCAATCCGTAAGACAAGGATACCTCGGTAGAAATATAGGCAAAAGGCTACGAGCAGGCATTCTGCAAGAGGAATTGTGAGTGACGACGTGAAAAGCGGCTCCAACTCACTGGTAATCAGAGAGACGCAAATGAAGATCACAATGAGATTATTTTCTAGCCAGTAGGTTAGCAATGATTAAGGAACTTCCAAGTTTTGGTAAGGATGAGCATCAACTGATAGGAGTCTGATCTGCTTCAACCATTTTTACAGAACAGTTACCGTCCTGTAACACCGAATAGTGACGGCGCAGGAACTGTACCCTTGAGTGTACCGCAAGGAGAAGCGGTTACGGATGCACACTGGAAGCCGCCTGAGAGCGTGATCATAGCTGTCGTGGGAGACCGGCAAAAACTGGGAA
>NC_138374.1:2842890-2859070 GCF_054177405.1 Leptonychotes weddellii
TTAAGCGTCTGCCTTCAGCTCAGGTCATGATCCCAGAGTCCTGGGATCAAGCCCCGCATCGGGCTCCCTGCTCAGCGGGAAGCCTGCTTCTCCCTCTCCCACTCCCCCTGCTGGTGTTCCCTCTCTCGCTGTGTCTCTCTCTGTTAAATAAATAAAATCTTAAAAAAAAGGGGGGGGCCTGGGTGGCTTAGTCGTTAAGCGTCTGCCTTCGGCTCGGGTCATGATCTCAGGGTCCTGGGATCGTGTCCCGCGTGGGGCTCCCTGCTCCACGGGAAGCCTGCTTCTCCCTCTCCCACTCCCCCTGCTTGTGTTCCCTCCCTCGCTGTGTCTCTCTCTGTCAAATAAATAAATAAAATCTTTAAAAAAAAAAAAGATCAAATTAATAATAGCAAATAACACTGAAGCCGAAATCCTCTACGCTGGGAAAATGACAAAACCTGAAGATGTACATCTGGTGACTGGAAAAGAGCAAGGAGCGCTTTTAGGAAGGCTCAGTACCATGCTAGGAGAAACAGGCCCATTTCCGTCGCGTGCTAGCGTGCCACATTGGTTCACGTATGTCTGTATGTAACCCAAAACTAGGTAGTTAACACCTTGCCCCCCTTCTTCTCCTGCAGCCCAGGAGACAGGGGGTTGCTGAAGCGATCTGGCCATTCACGTACGGTAGGAGGCACCGTGCTCATTTCAGGGAGTACTCCGCAAGCATCACACGATCGTCCCGTGTGTGGTTCTCACACTCGGGGGGAGAGCGGGGAGAGCACAGGCGGGTCCTCTATGCACCTACACGTCCCGCTGTCGGGCACACACTGCGTGTGCGCATGGCTGTGGGAGAGCACAGTGCAAAGCACCAGGCTAGCTCCGTGCACCGAGCGGTTCACACTAGCTACCGGAGAAACCGGGGACAAAGGACAGCCTCCACTGACTGATGTCTCAAATGCATGGCCGCTAGGAGCTCTCTAGACAGTCAGGTAGACAGCAATGGAGGGGTTAATGTTATCACCACTATTACATTTACTTGACGAGGGTCCAGACTGGCAGTGGTGTGTGAATTCGGGCAGGAAGGGACACACTCTCCTCCTGTCTGCTCTCCTATTCCTCAGCGTGAAAACGCCCAGATGACAGCCTTCAGCAAAGCCCGTTTCTAGCGATGCCACGCATTAAAAGCTGCAACAGTGACAGGGGAAAAATAACCTGAGTTCAAGAGGCCCTTGATTTCCTCTGACTGTCCAATTCCGGTACTCTCAGTATGGAGTCGACATGGTCCTCCTTTGGAGTAAAAATACAGATGAAGTTCTTTAAATGTCTAAACAGAGAGTCAGTCCATTTCTACCAGCTTAACCCAACACCTGCCACCTGGGACTCACCTGTGTGCCATTCTCACCGCTGAGCTGGATCTAGTGTGAACAGAAGACACTGTCAGGGGTCAGAGGGCAGGGCAGCAACAGGAGGGACGGCTCTGGCAGGCTGCTGGCAGCCACCCCATATCCTCTCTTTACACTAATCCGCCGACTTGCATCGGACTCCTGGGTGGCAGACTCCTCCTGAGAAGGCCCTCTCTCTCTCCGTGCATTCCTCTCCACCCTCCACCCAATCAAGGAAGACCACTGGAACACGGCCTAGCGGGACCGTCATTCTCAGTTCCCTAAACAATGTAACACCTCCGGTTTAAACTGAGGATCCACCAGAAAACAAAGGAAAAGAAAGTCATACAAAAACCATTCCTGCGTTTGGTCATTCAAAAAGCCAACATTAGGGCGCCTGGGTGGCTCAGTTGGTTGGGCGACTGCCTTCGGCTCAGGTCATGATCCTGGAGCCCCGGGATCGAGTCCCGCATCGGGCTCCCTGCTCGGCGGGGGGTCTGCTTCTCCCTCTGACCCTCCTCCCTCTCATGCTCTCTGTCTCTCATTCTCTCTGTCTCAAAAAAAAAAAAAAAAAAAAAAAGCCAACATTAAATTGTTTACTATCCCTTACTTAAAACTTTAGGACAAATTCCTCCCACAGGAAAAGGTTTCTGTCTCCTGAATGGATGACATTCACGTACTAATTACACAGTGAGTGCTGGGTAGCTCCCACTGTCCTTTGCACCACGGCTGCAAAGAGGGTTCATCTGTACTTGCATAAGCTGGCCTCAGCCTGGGTTTCCTGGCATACTTAGCATTCTTAGTGCATGGCTCTCGGGCAACCACAACTACCCAAATATAGTCAAGAAACAGAAAACGAACAGAAAAGCCTCTGACAGAAGGCAAAATAGCTGACACAAAATCCATGTGCTAAAGGTCACGGGCTCTGGAGCCAGCCTGCCCGGGTTAAAACTGTTATTATACATATGTCCCCCATGTTCAATCAGAAGAAAACAAAAACATGCTAAGGGAAGATATAAAAAGGACCCCAATGGAACTTAGATGGAAATTACAGTATCTAAAATGAGAAATACACCTGGTGTGATTAACATATTTAGATACGGCAGAAGGGAGAAATTAGTGACAATGAAGACAAAATAGTTTTTTAAACTATCCAGGCAGAGAAAAAAAAGACTGAAGGAAATGAACAAGGTATCAGCACGATGTGGAACAATATTAAGCAATTGGACACACATTGGAGTCACCCCAGGAAAAGGAAAAGGGCAGAAAAATACTTGAAAAAATATTAACTATTCCTTCAAATTTAATGAAAAAGCTACACTCATAGAAACTCATTGAAACCAAAGCATTAGAACATAAAGAGAAGTAGACTGAGGCACACCATAATCAAACTGCTGAAAAAAAGTGATAAAGAAAAACCTTGCAAGTGGCCAAAAGGGGGAAACAGGGTGGACTCCACGCAGAGGAAAAACATTAAGCATGACAGCACACTGGTCGTCAGGAGCTATGTCAGGCAGGACACAATGGAACACCACATTTATTTCTTTTTAATTTTATTTTATTATCTTATGTCAGTCACCATACAACACATCATTAGATTTTGATGTAGTGATCCATGATCCACTGTTTTCGTATAACACCCAGTGCTCCATGCAGTACGTGCCCTCCTTAATACCCATCACCGGGCTAACCCACCTCCCTACCCCTCCCCTCTAAAACCCTGTTTGTTTCTCAGAGTCCATAGTCTCTCATGGTTCATCTCCAATCCCCCCCCCACATTTTTCCCTTCCTTCTAATGTCCTCCATGCTATTCCTTATGTTCCACAAATAAGTGAAACCATATGATAATTGACTTTCTCTGCTTGACTTATTTCACTTAGCACAATCTCCTCCAGTCCCATCCATGTTGATGTAAAAGTTGGGTATTCATCCTTTCTGATGGCTGAGTAATATCCCATTGTATATATGGACCACATCTTCTTTATCCATTCATCTGTTGAAGGGCATCTCAGCTCTTTCCACAGTTTGGCTATTGCGGACATTGCTACTATGAACATTGGGGTGCATATGGCCCTTCTTTTCACTACATCTGTGTCTTTGGGGTAAATACCCAGTAGTGCAATTGCTGGGTCATGGGGTAGCTCTATTTTTAATTTTTTGAGGCACCTCCACACTGTTTTCCAACGTGGCTGTACCAACTTGCATTCCCACCAACAGTGTAAGAGGGGAACACCACATTTAAAGCATGAAAGGGAAAAAATGGTCAATCTAGAATTCTGTAAGCAGCAAAATATCTTCCAATAATAAAAGCAAAACAAAGGCTTTTTCAAAAAAAGAAAAAAGGAAGACGGTTCATGTACTAACAGACCTGCATTTGAGAAACATTGGTGCAAGTTCCTTAGGCATAAAAAAAATGATACCAGATGGAAGTTTGGGTTTTCGTAAAGGAATGAAGAGCATGAGAAGCGGAAAAATATGCAAATAAATATAAAAGCTGGGGGGAGGGTTCCTATTTTTAATCTCTTTAAAAAATAACTCCCTGCCTAAAGCAAAAATGACAATATATTTTGGAGTTTGTAACATATGTAGAAATAAAATGTATGGAATGAGTACAACAGGAACTTGGGAGAGCCTGAAGCTGCTGCCGTAAGGTTCTTCCACTGTATGTGATAATGTCATGTGAGTGCAGACTATGACATGCTAAGTACACACACAACACCCTAGAACCACCACTAAAAAGAGAAGAAAGGAGAAAGAGCTAATCAGCCAATAGTATAGATATAAGTTAAGCTAAAATCATTAAAATATATATTCGAATAATCCAAAAGAAGGCAGGAAAATGAGGGTGGAAGATCAAACGGGACAAATAGAAGGCAAACAGCAAGAAGGCGCATGTAAACCCAACCATACTGATAATCGCATAACGCAAATGCTCTCAATACTCCAATTTCTATAAAGACATGATCTGATAAGAGTTTTTCAAAACAAGGGACCCAAGAAACACATATGAGATGTAATGACAAAATTGGTAAAATATAAATGAGTGGAAGAACATTTGCCACAGAAACATTAAAAAAAGAAACATGGAGTGGCCATCTTAGTATCAAACAAGGAATTTCAAAGCAAGAATTATTATTAAGATGAAAGGTGGCCATTTCATAAAGGTAAATGGTTAGCTCACCAAGAGGACATAAAAATTATAAATATGCACACACCTAATAAAAAGTTTGAGGCAGAGGAAGCAAGAGCTGAGAATCAAAGGGGAAACAGACAAATCTCAAGCTACAGCTAATTATTTATAGAACAGGGAGACAGAGGACCTGAGCTACATGATCAACAAACCTGACCCAACTGACACAAAAAAGAACACTCTACCCAAAACCCACAGAAAATTCACCAAGGTAGGTCATGTTCTGGGCCATGAAACAATTCTCCATAAATTTAGGACTGAAATCATAAAAAAGTATGTCCTCTGACCACGAGGTAATTAAACGGAAGATCAGTGACAGAGAAATACCAGGAAAATCCCTGACTATTTGGAAATGAAAGGACATACTTCTAAATAAGCCATGTGTTACAGACGGAATTGCAGAGGAAACCAGAACACACAGGGCACTGAATGAAAGTAAAACAACAACACAGCCATCAGTGGGACGCGGCTCGAGCGAGCTTCACGCTTCGAGGGAACACCCAGGGCTGAGGGTCAACAGGAGAAAAGACCAAGGGCTCAACTCAATGATCTAAGCTCCCACCTTAGCAAAGGACAGACAGAAAGTAAACTAAACCCAAAAGAAGCAGAAGGGAATAATAAAGAGAAGAGATCAGTAAACAAGAAAAGAGGGCAGAAATCTATTATAACAAAAGTTAGTTCTCTGAAATGGACAAACTGCTAACCAGGCCAATTAGAGAAAAAAAGAGAGAAACACAAATTACCAATATCAGTAATAAAAACAAGGACCCTACTTAAATCCTACAGACACTCAAAGGACAATAAGAGAATATTAAAATAACTTTGAGCCAATAAATTCAAACAAGTGAGATGAAATGGCCAAATTCCTTGAAAACCACAAATTACCAAAAAAGTCACGGAGGAAAAAAGAAATGACTTGAATAACACCCTCCTACTAAAGAAACAGAATGCGTAGTTAACATCCTTCCCACAAAGAAAACCGCACGCTGCGCAGCCTCACTGGCAAATCTATCAAACACTCGAAGGAGAAACGGTACTAACAGCACACAAACTGCTCCAGGAGATACAAGATGCCTCATCTCACGAGTCTAGGCCTGCTCTCACTCCAAACCGGGAAGACTCTCCCAGAGAAGAGAGCTATGGGTCAGCATCCCCCCCGCATCACAGACACACAAACCCCCAAGCACAGTAACAAACTGAATCCAGCAGGTATGACGGCACCAATACCCATACTTCCAAGCGGGGCCACCCGGGAACGCAGGGTCGGCTTCCCGCACGAAGGTCAAGCAGTGTGATTCAGCACATGCACTGCACAAGGGAGTCGCCTTCCCCAACGTGACAAGAGGCACCCACAGAAAAAGCAGTGAAGACCACGCTTCACCGTGAATGAGGATGATGCAAACAGCCGCGAACACGGCTGGGGAAAAGTAAGAGGCAATCCTCCTCCCCTCCCGCTCCACAAACTCACGGTCAAGGGGGAGAAAGCCAGGATCCTGCCAGAATGTCTGGATGAAGCAATCAAGCTGGATTATTATTCCATAATCTGGACCGTTTGGGGTATCCTGGGCCCAGACGGGCAGGGCGCGGGAGCGCTCCAGCAGCCACGCGGGAATGCTGGCTGGTCTGCAGGAACCACACCTGTGTGGCTGAGGAGCTCGGCCCAAGCACCTGCCGACTTATCCACGGAACACAAGCTGTACTTGTAGGAATGAGTAACAGCTTATGGGTACTCAGACGTGGGTACCCGGCCGACATTTTCTCAAAAATAAACAAAGTGAGCATGTCACTGTAAGAGACGTAGTGACAGTATTCGCTGCTAATGGTAAATGGAGAGCTTTAAGTGATGACTACAGCTTTGGGGGACTGGCCTCCACCGCCACGGCTTAGCCGCCCAATTCTAAGACTGTTCGAAAGAGAATGGCAGTGGTATCAACAAGCATGGGTTTCAACACTGCATTATGAAACGTGCCAACGTTTGGAAGATGTGCGTAAATCAGCAAACCAGTATTTTCCCAAAGACCAAAGAATGATGTAACAAAATCATTCAAGGTGCTAGACACACCAGTCGATTTCCATGTAAGGGAGTACAAAAAGCTCACTAAGGACTCAGATGCCACACAGCAAAGAACCTTCAAGAAGCTAACACTTGTCGAGTTCTGATGCCATCTCAAAGAATATCCACAATTATCTGAAAAAGCTAAGAAAATGCTCTTCCTTACCAGTTACTTATTTGTATGAAGCCAGACTCTCTTGATATGCTTCAGCCCAAACACATCAGAGGAGACAGAGAGCAGAAGCAGGTGTGAGATCAAGCACCCGTCCATTAATCCAGTCATTTAAGAGATGTGGAAGAAAAGTAAGCCAACACCACTCACTTCACTGTTTTTTAATGGAAAAGAGTTACTTTTCATTTAAAAATGTATTATTTACATTAAAATGTAATAGGTTTATTGTTGCTTAAATGAATTAATAAATATTTTTAAATTTCTCAACGTTAACTTCTAATGTGGTAAATTTGATATATGACTCACGTAAGTTCTCTGAGATCTCCAATAAATTTTAAAAGCGCAAAAAGTCTCCAAAACCAAATCACACGAGCCCACTGGCATGGAGGGAAGAGTCTGGAGACTCTGCCAGGCCCTACCCCACCTGCTATCTCGACCCCTTGCAACCCAGGGGCCTGTCAGGACCTAATCCCTCCATTTGCAAACAGGAGGAAGAACAGAGAAGCACCCCTGTATTATTCTCTGACATCCAGAGCACAACCAGAACATCATAGGAAAATAACCACTTTCCCAGCTTTTTAAATGCTTTCTACTACCTCTCCCTCTACCACCACCTGTCCAAACTTTTCCATAAAAATTTGATTAAATCTCTCCAGGAGACTTCCTTATAAAGCTCCACTAGAGAATGTATCATTATTTCAGCTTAGAGTTGGAAACAAGGAAGGAAAAAAAAAAAGAATCCTTTGGTGTAGCAAGTCAGTGTATGAATACAATTCCATATGAAAACATTTAAAATACATTAGATTTTTGGTCAAGATGAAAGACCAAAAAAAAAAAAAAATCAAGCAATCTATTCTAATTGGGTTCCCATGGTAACTGTACAATTGGGTTTTTCAATATAACATCCCAAAGGCCCAATGCACACTTGTAAAATATACTTCAAGCAGCCTGAATTGTTTTTACATTACAGCACTCCTAGGAAGATCAATTACTATCCACCCCCACCCTGACTATTAGTGACAGGCCACGTTAACCACGTTAACCACGTTAACACTGCTTGCCGCATTAACATAAGTCATATAAGGAGCACCACATATCACAAACATTATATAAAACTAATCACACGCTTCAGATTCATCAAACCTGCTCGGGAAATAAACTGATACTGCTGTTGTCACAGAATCGTGTTTATGAAATGTATGAAATCGAGCCCAACTACATGCCACACCATTATGCCTCTCTTATTGATTTCCAGGATAAGCAGAATCAATCATTAATAATTACATTATAAGATGGCCCTCAAGGTTAATCATATTCTTAGAGACTCTCACCATGGAATTAAACAACAAACATAGCTGTGCTAATAAATAAATAAATAAAACATAACTGAGAATTCAAATCCGCATTTTAAATATTAACAGCACGGTAAGAAGCACAGTACACTCCATCACCTGGGATTCCAGCTTCTCCCACAGGGACCACAGTGGTCTCTCCCTGCCAAGCAGCATTCCGGGGACACGGTGCTGGCCCACAGAGCAAGGACACAGAGGGCCGAGGCCATAGCCCAGCAATGGCAGGATTCATTAGGTAAAAGTTTGCAACTTGAGTTTTCCTTGCAACAAGCATAAAAATCCCTACATATTTGATGCCTTCTGCAGATCCACACCCCATAGCACGAACTGGTGCTTGGGCAGAAGTAAATTTAACAGTCTCCTACCTTTTTAGGTCCCCCCATGCATGGCCACGGATGTAACACAGGCCAATTTGATGCAAGTGTAGGCCAGCAGCTGCCAGTGAGAAATGTCTTGCTAGGTCCCCAACTCAACAGAGACCTCCAAAAATCCTGAAAGACAACTAAGCATGAGAAGTAGCAAACTGCATGACTACTAGAATTCTAGCTGGTGTCCAACAGGATGGCCCCATGCTGCTCCTTGATCCAGGTGGGACTAGAGACTGAACTGACCAATGTCAAGAAAAAAAACAACCAACCAATGCAAAATCCCAAACAGTAAATCTAGGCTAGTTCCCCAACCCCCCTCATGCCTAAGAATCCCAGTCACCCAGCACTTACACCAGACTCTCCTCCCCACCACTCCCTCTTGCATCAGAGGCTGGGAGCCTTGACAGCATCCCAGAACACGGGCACCCAGGGACACAATGTCCCCAGGCCTGCCAACAGTCCACCGGCCCTCTGGGTGTCTCTTGCCTTACCTGCCACATGCCCTTCCTGCAACCTTTGGGGTCCCTGGTAGTAAGACCAGTATTTTGTTTGTTTATCCTGTTTTTTGTTACTCTATACACACTCACACCTTTGGGGATGCCAGGAGCTAAACCTGAGAACCATCCTACACGATTTTTGAGCATCGTCTGACTACAAAGTTGCCCTCGTTCCAAAATCCCAACTTTACACACAAACCCCAAGTAAGTTTTGTGCTTTTGAAGTAACTAGCCTGCACTTCACCTGTGTATTAGTCTGCTCAGCTGCCATAATACAATACCACAGACTACACGGCTTAAACAGAAATTTATTTTCTCACAGTTCTGGAGGCTGTGAAGTCCAAGATCAAGGTTCTGGCTGACTTTATGTCTGGAGAGGGCTCTCTTCCTGGCCTGCAGATGGCTGCCTAATCCCCTATGCCCTCAAATGGTGGGGACCAGAATGGAGGAGGGGAGAGGAGGGAGGGCAGAGAGGGGAGCGCACAGGAGGAGGGAACAGGGAGAGAGAGCGTTGTCTCTACCAATCCTGCTGGAGGAGGGCCCCACCTTATGACCCCATTTAATCTTCATCACCTCCTAAAGGCCCTTCTCCAAATACAGTCACAGGGATTAGGGCTTCAACATGTGAATTTGGAGAGGACACACTCAACCCTTGGCTGGGCCTTCCTTCAAGTATAAGCCCACACCAGCCTTGGAGGGCTTCTCACACAGAATTCTAGCATCGAGAGAGGAAGCCACCACCAGTAAAGCAGACACCTGGGTGTGACTGTGGGCCCCAGAGAAGGCACTGGAAGGACTCAGAGAGTGTTTGGGCTGGGTCAGGAGAGGCTCCCCCCAGGCAGAGCAGAGGCGGCTCTGGGAAGAGGGGAATGGGGTCTCCCACCCATCCACTCGCAGAGCAAAGCCTGGTGCACAGACTTCTAGACAAAGTGCCAGAACAGATGTGCACGGCAATTGGACTGAAAGTGGATTCAAGATGAGTCTCATGGGCTCATTCCATTTGGGATCTGGGTGGGAGGGAGGGGGTTAGCTTGGAGCATTTTGACACCCCCGCCTTCAGCAGAAGGAGGAAGACGTGGTCAGTGGCTGACTCTGCCTGGTCTCGTGCCTAAGTGCTGAAATTCCACTATCTGGCACCTCCCTAAGCAGCACCCTGCATCAGGCACCGGCCCCGGTCCATGTGGGGTGAGGCATTCCCCAGAAGCTTCCCCGGCGCCCTCAGGAAGGGCTTGGGAGGCAAAGCAACTGAGGTCGCAGAAACTGGAGCCGGCAGCTTCTCCCTCAGTGCTGCAGGGCAGGAGATCTGAAAATCCTCATCATCCAAACCTAGAGCCCATGTGCACTTTGTTCTAAACCCCAAGAGGCAGCCTCGAGTATGAGAGCCGGACAGAAGTGCCAATATTCACCTGGCTTCCCAAAGATGACCCTCCAGTCTAGGTAAAGTCCAGGTGGCCTGGGGCCAGTGTATTATTATTATTATTATTATTATTATTACCAGTGTATTATCTATTACAGTAGCGAGCACCCAACAATCAACACAGATCAGAAACGGGGCGCCTGGGAGGCTCCGTCAGTTAAGCATCTGACTCTTGATCTCAGCTCAGGTCATGATCTCAGGGTCATGAGTTCAAGCCCCATGTTGGGCTCCACACACAGAGCCTCCTTTAAACAAAACAAAACAAAACAGACCAGAAACACAAGCACCCAACAATCAAAGCAGACCAGAAACATGTGCAGCAGCCATGCATTGGCTTCTCAGTGAGTCAGTAGGACTTTCTCCATGAACACCAGGACGCAACTGAAGCACAACAAATGGTTGCTTCCAACAAGAAAACCACTGGGAACACTTATTTCTGGCCAATACAAAAGAAGATTTAACAAACCCGTCCAATAATCCAGCCTATCTTAATTGTCATGATACGCAGTGGCTGGGAGGAAAAGCACCTTGGGCTCAAAGAAGGTTTCTTAGCAAGAAACCTCACCATACAGAAAAGGAAAATCACTCAGGAAATCAGAACCAGAACCTCTGGAGGTTCTTCTGGAGTGACCAACAGTCCAGACAATACCACAAGAACAGCAATGGTGATCTCAGTCCAGAAGGAAATGTTCTGATTACACGCATGGCAAAAATAAATAAATTAAAAAAAAAAAAAAAGCTAAGAGGAAGTCTTTAAAGCCCATACTTTTTGTAGGAAAAACAAAAGCAACATAAAGTACTGGTCATAGCTCAAGCTCCACGTGGATTCAACCTATTCGGAAAGCGACAACCAGGATGTCACCAAGGACCCCGGCATGAGTCGCCAACCCCCCCACCCGCCCCCAGCTCACCCAGGACCTCCGGGTTTAGCACTGAAAGCGTGTGTCCCAGGAAGCTGCTGGTCAACCACGACAGACAGGACACAGAGCCCGCCCTGCTGGTGGGCAGAAGAAGACCTTTCCAGTGGTTGATTGTAGCCAAAAGGGTGAATCATGCTGAATCTTAAGAACATTTACTCCATTTTAGAACCTGTGGATTCGTTCTGACAGTTCTTGGAACAAATTTCAAGAGCAGCATCCGAGATGCAACCCCCCGCAAGCTCCCTGCTGACACGGTGGGGACTGCCCCCTGCCAGCCCAAGAGATGGTGCGCTGGGGTAGGTGCGGAAGGCGCTAATCAGCAGACGTGCGGCGGAACGCACCGCATCCATCTGACTCGACAGCTTAATCTGATGATAACACAATGGTGACAGAAACAAATTTTTCTGCACAATAAAGAATAGCACACATGGGCTTTTCTTGGGATGGCTAGCTAAATTCAGTAACTTTTGGAAATACATCATTTCTTTGCCCATTATTCTAGGAGCTTGCACTGAGTGTGAAAAGCCTTGCTAACAAGAGCCTCTGCAAACATAGAACACAGTTCTGATCAGGCGCTGGGCTCAGGGCACCTGGTTCCCGGCTCCCCCCAAGCCCCCGAAGGAGCACGGCCCACCACTGACGTCACCACGTAACCATGACAAGTTCGGGACGCACAGACTTCAAGGCCCTATTTCTAGGACCTCGGCCACGTTGTGGCTGTCACCAGTGTGGAATACACAGGCCGGCCCAGCCAGGCAGCCTCGACACACCTCATCCTTGACTCCATGCAAGTCACTGGCACCCTTCCATCTGTCCTTCCAGGACGCCAGCCGGTGGCCATCCAGGACCCTCCGGGACGCGCCCAGGCCTCCCTTTGCAAAGCCGCCCGCCTCTTATGGCTCACGTCCCCCCTCACAAGTCACTCTCACTGGGGGCCTCCTCCAACCACCTTCAACCACTGACACCCCCCCAACCAGGGCCACCCTCACCCGAGTGTGCCTCCAGAAGCACCGAGAACCTAAATCACAGACACGTGTTGGACAGGCTGGCTCTCCGCCAGAAGCCCCAGCAAGGGGCCCCCACGGGGGCTCAGACAGGAGCACATCTGAGGACACCGGCAGGCAGAAGGCCATGGAGTCTTTACAGAAGGAGACCAGGCACACACTTTCCTTTCAATCTGCATTCTGGAGTGACTGTCCACCCGAACTTGACAGTTTTGTTTCAAGCTTCCACCAGCACTTGCGGGAACATACAGGTCCCCGCAACGGGGAACAGGCTGGGGCGGGTGTGCCACAAATGAGTCCCCCTCCTCCCTGCTGACATTTCTGCCCAAGGGAGGTTACAGAAAGGCAGCCCCCCACTCCAGAACCCAAATGCCAGTACAACACAAAGGGTTTATTTACCCTTCCAAAGCCAGATCGCTTTCTCTGATGTCCCGGAGAATTGCTTCTCTGTGAATTAAAAGCATATACACCACATGTTTTTTCCTTTCTCATTAAAAAAAACTCATTCTAAACATAGTCATCTTCCACGACCCTCCTCCCTCACCGCAGGGCACTCCATCAGAAAGCCCTACAGGACCCCTGGGCTTCGCACAAACTGTCCTTACACGACCCCTGTCACAACACCCATGACTGCACTTTGCCACCTCCCACCCCGCCCTTCCCTCCTTCCTCCCTGTCATCCCCACCTCCCCAGTGGATGACTCGGTGCCCCACCCCCCCCCCCACCAAAGGTTCCAAGGCCAAGGCTCGGAGAAAACAGTCCCTTTCCTGGCGGGCCTTGTGCTAACTTTGGGTCTCCTTTCTAGCCCCGACTCCCACCCCTACTCCAGCCAAGCTGCTCACAGATCCATCTGCATCCTGGAGTCCATGCCCCCACCGCTCAGCCCACAAAGTCCCACCCATGGGTCACTGGGACAAACCTTACAAGTCTCTGTGCAAATGCTTCATCCCTCTTACAGCTGGAATCAGGAGCACGTCCATGACCTGTCGGGACTGGAGGATGAGTGTGGCTGAAGTCCGGGAACACAGCCTGGCCCCAGGGTGCTCTCCTCCTTTCTCCGTGCTCCCACTCTCACACAACATATGGGGTGTACAGAGCGCCTTCAATTCGGTCTCGCCACATGCTGTGTTCAGCCCTTTACTAGTGGTCTGTGTACTGGAGGTTCAGAACATGTAAGTACATACATACAGGCGTGTATTGATTTATGCCACATCTTGCCCCCAGAAGGACTTGTGCCTGTTCCTTCACTTCACCCCCACAAAGGCAGCATGGCACGGCACATGGGCTAACGAGAGCTCCACTCCTGTCCTGCGTGCCCTCCACAGGCCACTCAGCCTCTCCCAGGGCCAGTCTCCTCGTGCACAAAACAAAGAAACTGGTGGTGTCTCCGTCATCCGGGGAGGCTGACGATGTGAGAAGTCGATCTATGTCAAGCAACCTGCACAGTAAGCCTTCAGTAAGTGCTGTTATCAGCAACAGCATTATTGTGCTGGCCAGAATCTTCTGGAACTTGACCACCTAACTCTAACAGGCTGAACCGTGATAGGAGGGTAAAGAGACACCCACACAAATTACTGTGGATTTTCTATTTTTGACAGAGCTGACCTCACCCCCCAGGATTGCCTCAACACCCACTCCTGCGGTCGGAGCAGACACACACGGGAAAATGCTGTCATGTGCTGGTGTCCCTGCTGGATCCTGACCCCTGCCTGTGTCGGACTCTGTGTCTCGTCCTTCAGAAGTTCTTGCAATCTGACAGATGATTACTGTCAGGCCTCCAGGGCTGCCAGAGACTGGCATGCCCCCCGGGAACACACCTGCTAAGCCCACGGGCCTGCTCCCGGCCCATGCAACACAAGCCTGCCGTCAGCGTGGCTCACCAGAACCCTCACAGCGCTGCCGCCTGAGTGGGAAACACCTCGAGGCCCGCCACCCCCGCAGCCCAACAGTGTCCATGGTGAGAAAAGAGAAACTGGCAGCAGAGGAAACCACCTCCTAGAGACAAAAAGAATCGTAGAAACCTTGCTGATTAGCACTGGGCCACATCAGTCTCCAGACCAGACAGAAGGCCATGACCACCTGGAATCACAGACACATGGCAGGTGGAACCCTGCAGCCAAGACTCCATCACTAGTCCTGCCTCCTCCGAAAAGCAGCTGGTGGCTCTGAGCTAACAGACGTCAACTGTCACTGTCATTTGGGGCTCACCAGGGCCTGGTGTGGTCTGCAAACATGACTCCCTCCCAATAGCCAACAACAGCCCTGTGAACGGTAGTGTCATTTTCCCTATTTGGGGGGAAACCAAGGATCAGAAAAATTAAGTAAGTTTACGCAAGGTCATATAAGCAGTAGAGCCAGGTCCAAACAAGCAGTCTTGTTACCAGAGGCTGCACGCTTAGCCCTGTGCATGCTGCCCCAAAGGGAAGCTTGGGTTATGTGGAAGTCTGTAAAACAAGGATGCTGGTTGGGCTGGAGGGAAACCAGCATTTCTGTTGGTTCCTCCCTCCCCCTTTTCCAGGTACAATCTCATCCTCATATGGGACTGTAGTTCCAGATTAAGATTTCTACCCAGGCAGTGCTTCATGCTTTATTATTTCATATGCTTATACTCATCCAGATAGACAGAATAAGCGTGATCATTGCCATCAGACAGATGAGGAGGCAGCTTGAGGTTTCACCTTTACTTAAAGTCACCCAACTAGTTGAGGCACCAGGGTGGCTCAGTCAGTTAAGCATCTGACTCTTGATTTTGGTTCAGGTTATGATTTCAGGGTGATGAGATTAAGCCCCGCTTTGGGCTCCGCACTGGGCATGGAGCCTGCTTGAGATTCTCTCTCTCCTTCTCCCCCCTGCACTCTCTCTCTTGCTCTAAAAACAACCCAAAACAAACAAAAAAATAAAGTCACCCAACTAGTAAATGGCACCACCAAAATCCCTCCCATTGTTCTCCCCGACACCACTCTGGCACTTCCTAAATAAAAATTCAACTCAGTTCCACAAAAATGCACTCAGTTGTGTATTTGAAAATTAACCGCCCCCCCCGAAACCATGAAAATGCTTCCAGCCACAGGGGAGAAAAGCAATACCAGCCAGTCAGAAGGAGAGAGGAGTGAAATATATGTTGGCTGTCCATGCTTAACATTTGTTTGTAAAACTAATGCCAAAGTTTTGGTAACATCTGCATCTTTTGTCATAATCACAAGACCGAAAACTATAACGCTATGATAACATGTTAGGTTTGCAATTTGAAGAGATTCACATGTCTCTAAGGAGTTACAAAACCATACACAGATCCGTGAGCACAGGCAACTGAGAACAATGTTGGCTGCGAATGGATCCTTCTGGAAGGGGAGCTTCAGAGCTTGTCTGGGCTGGAAAGCATAACTTCTCAGCCATCCTGGAGATTTCTCAAGAGATGCTCAAACATTAGGGTCCCTAGAATGCCCTGGGAAGCTTGCAAAGACACAGGTCCCCAGGTTCTGATCCTACAGGTCTGACAAGGAGCCCTATAATCTGCCTTTTTTAACCAGCACCCTCGATAAACCTGATACCAGCAGGGCTCAGACCACTGTCTGAGAACACTGATCTGCTATTGCTCACGGATATCCCACTCCGAGGAGAGCAACAGATCCCACATTCCAGTGGTGGCTCTTACTAATGACCCCAAACAAGCGGGTCAAAATCTGAAGGTAACACCTTTGGTCCCAACCTTTAGCCCTTTGACTGGGGAGTAAACGTAGTAGCTAACAATTTACAAACAAATAAGAAATAACTACCAGTTGCTTATTAAATTTCAACACTTAAATGTCCCATCCCATATTTTTCCCCATGATTCAATTCTCTCT
>NC_138374.1:2859170-2890820 GCF_054177405.1 Leptonychotes weddellii
CTCCACACTGGCTTCGCTGCCCGGGATTCTGAGCACTCTGGCTAGACACTGTGACCCATTTACATGTAGGCCCCATCTGCCAAAACCACTCAGATTCCTTCAAAGGTTACAAAAGGTCACAAAATGATTTATTCCTCTTCTTGGACAATTCATTTTAATAGCTATACAGGAATAAGTCATTCACTATATTCCATATATTCACTATATGGTTTCCCCAAAACCTTGCACCCCGCCCCCGTCTAAGCTCTTCTTTGAATTTTTTTTTTTTTACATCAAAAGAAAACGACTCTTGCCACTGACCAGCAAATATGAACTAATTACCCAAATGCCACAGGAACACACATCTGGCAGTATTTTGTCTCCAGTGCTGGGTCTCAAACTTTCATCTACCTTTGCCCAAGACAGGCCTCCAGAGCTCACAGAAGGGGAAAATGCATCCTGGGAAGCAAGGGAAAACTGGCTCTCCCGCACAGCTCAAATCCCTGCTCCCACACAGATAACCACACGTACTTTCACTTTAAACCAAGAATGGGGTGCTGTTGGGTTTGCTCGCTCATCCGCATATATGAGAAGGAGGACACAGAATCCACTCTCACCCAATGGTAATGTTATTGTTTACATGTTCCCGATTTTTACAGTTTCAGGTTTTGTGTAAGTAACATTCTGAGATAAGACCCAAGCTCTTTCAGAAAGCCCCTGCATCAGAAGCTACCCATCCCAGGAAACAGGAAACCCATCAGGGAGGACTAGGACAGTAGCCAAAAGAGCTCAGGGCCTTTCAGAGACTGGGACCACAACCTACACGTCTGCAGTGACCAGAGACACAATAGGAAGTCAAAACCCTCAGGGAAAGTTGATCTACAAGAGGAATTTTATAGTTAAGTAGTTAGGTAAGGTCAGAGTGAAGTATAAAAACAAACCTGACTATAAGGTTAACAGATGACCACAGGAAAAGAGAATTCAGAAAATACTGTTTTGCTTCCATGTTTTTTCTATTAAGGAGACTATACTATAAACTGAAAAGAGCCTTGAGGGGAGTTGGAATAGAACAGCATTGGTGGTTTGAATCCCTGGCTTCTAAATGTCCTCTGCAAAATAAGAAAACTGAAGACAACTGAGTAACTTTACCTAATTGAACAGCACTGAGAAGCACATTGTTGGGTTCCTGAGACAGGAAGAGCAGAGGAGCAGAGAAAACTCTTCAGGAATGGTTTTTGTTTTGTTTTGTTTTTTTTAAAGATTTAATTTATTTATTTGACAACAATACAGATTTGTTTTTTGTTTTGTTTTGTTTTTAAAAGATTTTGTTTATTTATTTGAGAGAGAGAGAATGAGAGACAGAGAGCACAAGAGGGAAGAGGGTAGAGGGAGAAGCAGACCCCCTGCTGAGCAGGGAGCCCGATGCGGGACTCGATCCCGGGACTCCAGGATCATGACCTGAGCCGAAGGCAGTCGCTTAACCAACTGAGCCACCCAGGCGCCTTACAGATTTGTTTTAATGAAAAGAATAGTCACATAGAAAAGGTGCCTTACTATATAGCTCTGTACTTGAGGCCTGGTTCATCCTGCCCCCATAACTGTACCAGACTCTACCATTCAAATTCTAACTCAAGACAAGAACCCAGGAGGAAATGGGACACTTGCCAGAGCAAGGCCAACTCCCCTTTGCTACCTGCAGACTCTGGACGTCCGCAAGTGTGGACTCAGTGTGTGTCAGAGTTAACACAATCTGAACTCCCTGCGGGGGTTGCGGGGGGGCGGCCAGGGGTGGGGAGGGGAGCTCTGACATTGCTTCCTTAAAGCTGTGTTACTCCCAGCATGCTTTCATTTTTGTCCTTTGCACCTCTGTGTTGTATCCATTGAGGGACTGGAAAACAACAAAGTCATTTTCCGAGATGGACAGGAGGGCCTGCCTTGGACACTCTCCAGGTGCCTATTTAAACAGCCTAATTCTTGGCTCCTTAGGTGCAACAGCTTCATGTTCTGCCACAAACAGCCGAGGAGACCCCTGTGTGGACAAAGCAGCCTCCCTCTGCCTGATGACTGTCCACACAATCAAGCCAACCCTGTGCTCGCATCTACAAAATGTGCCTCCAGGACAGAAAGCCAAGTGCTGAGCAGAGGCCTTGACAAGCCAAGACCATTCTGAGATCTCAGGATGTGATGAGGCCAGGCAGGGAGTGAGGGATATATGGTTTTGAACACTGCCCTACTGTATCATCACCGACTTGGGAATTATGGTGCCCAGTGTGAATGGCTCTCAAACTCCACTTGTTTACTCTAAGTGTTTACAGAGGCAATTAGGGCGAAAGGAATTACAAACACCATGATAATGAGGACCCCAGAACGCGGTCCTCCTCTGGCGCTCTTAAACACGGGAAAGAAGGTGTGGAATTCTGTACAAGTAGTACGCTAAAGGCTTGCCGCAAGCAAGACCGGGGTAGGGGCCTCCGGAAGCTTCCTGGGAACAGAAGGCGGAGGCAGACCCCGCCCTGGTCAGCTGTGCAGGGCAGGAGCTTGCGCAGGGAGAGCGTCCAAAGTGTTGGCCAACTAGAGGTGCGGAGGGGCGGACAGCAGCCCACAGCGGGCCGGGGTACCGCAGCGCAACTTGGTCCAGGAGCCCCAGATCTGGGGTAGGCGGATCGCACCTGAGCATACCTGGGCGCACCTGGGCGCAGGTGGGGCCTGGGCCAAGTGGGTGGGATGAGGGCAGGCCCCACACCTATGGCGAGGGGAAGGTGCCCATAGAACCACAAGCTCCAGACGACTGCTCATCCTAGGAAAGGCCCCGACTCTGGCGCGAGGGCAGCAACCCAGACACTCACCGCGTTGCCCGGGCCGCCGACCACGAGGAGCTGAGAGCGTAGTGATGCCAAGTGCTACAAGAGCGCGCGCGCCGCCCAAAAACGTCCGGGGCGCGGGGGCGGGGCCGGGACGGCGGGGGGCGGGGCCGGGACGCGCGGGGGCGGGGCCACAGTGGGGCGGGGCCTGGACGTGACGGAAGCGCGACCTGGACGCGGGATCCGAAGCGCGCGGAGGCGGGGCCCAGAGGGGGCGGGGCCAGGAAGTGCGGGAAGCAGGGCCGAGGCGCGGGGGCGGGGCCTAAAGAGGCGGGGTGGGGCTGGACCCGCGAGTGCTCGCCCGGTTCGGAGCATGCCCAGTGCGGCGGCGCCCGGGCTGACCTCGCTCCGCGCAGTCTCGCTGGCCGCCCGGCGCCTCCCAGCCGCGGTCTTCCGGCCCGCAGGAGGGTCTCTCCTGCCTGGCTGCGTGGGCCCCGCGCTTCTTCCTCCACCTCTCGGACTCTGTGCCTCACTTTAGCAAATGTCAGCCCCGTGCCCCTTGGTGCGCTCGGTACGCCGCTTGTGGGGAGCATTGGGGAGATGCAGCGCCAGGTGCTCCCACTAATCGTGTTGCTGATTCTGCCTAGCGGGGAGGTGCCTGTAGCGGGGGCTGCCTGCCTGGGTCTCCAAGAGGGCAGGGACCGACGGGACTCCGGGCACCATCCGGGTCGATGCGTGAGCAGAGGGGCCTGGGGTCAGTCTCCAGTGCCTGTGGTCGGAAGTGGCCCGAGGTGGCCTTGCAGGGCTCTTCAGGTCCTGCAGGTCACCAGGACCTAGACGCACCCAGACTCCTGGGTCCTGGCAGCCAGGCCAGTGTCAGATGCTATTCAGTGAGCACACGGGTGCCAGGCACTGCTTGGTGCTGTGTGGACATTATTATGGTTGAATTGTGCTCCCCCAGAAAGATGTGTTAGAGTCCCAACCCCCAGTACTCAGAAAGTGACCTTATTTGGAGACAGGATCTTTACAGAGGTAACAAGTTACAGTGAATCAATAGGGTGGGCCCCTAATCCCAGTATGACTGGTGTCCTTGTAAGCAGAAGGCCAGGTGAAGACACAGACTCCGGGAGAATTCTGTGTGAAGATGGGGGCTGCAGAGTGATGCATCCTAGCCAAGGAACACCTGGGACAGGAGAGGCATGGGCAGCACCCATCCCTAGAACCTTCAGTGGGAGCACAGCCCTTTCCACACCTTGATTCAGACTCCTGGGCTCCAGAGCTGTGAGACAATATGTGTGTGTTCTTTCTGGACACCCATTTTGTGGTACCTTTTATGGCAGCCCCAGGAAACTCTATAGACATATTGTATCCAGCTTGATGGGCATAAGGACCTCTGGAAGTATCGCCCAAAGCTTAAGGGACGTCACACACCCATTGGTCCCATCTCAGGACTACACGTTCTAAACCATCTATGGGGCTCCTAGGTTCTCTTTTCTTAATGGAAAAGAAATCTTCACACACACCCCTCCCCGCCGTGTGTACAACTCCTCTATTGGGATATTTGTGACTTGCATGGCTCAACATATTACCATTGTTAATAAAAATTTGTTCAAAGAACCAAAACAAGGTTGCTTTGTGGAAGGTAGGCCCTGGGTACACACTGGTAATCAAATCAAGGTACTTTTTCTCCAGTGAGACTGGACACAGCCTCAGAATCCTTCTCATTGTTGCTCCAGGCAGCCATAAGCACTTAAGCTAAGAAGGCAAGAGAAATAAAACATCTTTGCCACTTGTTCTGGTCTTTTCTATTGGCTCCCTGTGAAACTTCAGGAAACTTATTCAAATTCTCTAATCCTCAGTGTCCTCATCTGTAAAGGATTTTTATAATGATCTACTCTGTGTAGGGCATGCGGGTAGGAGTAAGAAACATCAATGACAATAAGCCTGTCTTCTTATACTCTATTATAGTCTATATACTCAGAACTGGGATCCCAACAGAACTGAAAAGGGAAAATAATACCAAAATTGAATCAGGATGACTTCTGGTATCTTAGCAAGCATGGTGTGATGTAATTTTATAAAAATAAATAAATCCTACTTTGCTTTTTATCTGAATAATAGTTTAATATGATGCCCTAAGTTATTAGTAAAAAGAGTTTAGGTGGTGTTAGTGTCTCTGATTTCCATCCCAGGAAAGAAAGTTCATCATGGTGATCCTACGGCCCTTTAGGGAGATTGTGTGGCCTTGGGGAGAGGTAAACAAGAGAGACAGAGTAGAGTACAGCATCCAGGAGAGATGCAAGCCCCTGGGTCTGCTGGCAGGACTCAGTTGCCCTTGCTGGCAAGGTTGGGGGTTGCTGCAACAGCCTTCACAAGGGGATTCAAGGTCAAGAGCCAAATAGAGGTCTTAGAGCCAAGGGGGACTGGGAGAAGGCCACCACACTGCCAAGGACTGGCCCTGCCAAAGACTAAGATTCTAGAATGTGACATCTCAGACTCTCCAGTGAACAGAACTAAAACCCACACTCCCTGCACTTGCTGGTAAATTCTTCTCCTCTTGATAATTTTCAAAAACTCAAAGCATTTTCTCAAAAGCTCCCCCATGCCTCATTCCTTTGTCCCATTATACCAGCATCCTCACCTATGAGCACTTTCTGTGGTTAAAGCAACACAAGGATAGCCCCAAATCTGGGAGATGACTTGGCATGAGGAACGCAAGGTCAGGCGATTCGGGATGTGGTCCTGTCAGCTTCTCATGGCATAATCCACCTGACTAATCCACTTGTAGGATGACAGCCCTGGACGAGGTGGACAAGGCTCCTTTGGGGTTTCCCCATCTGCAGATTCATAAATCGTATCCCCTTCTTCTGCAGATTCCCATGAATGACTTTTGCAAAAGAGGTGGAAAAACACAGGAATGTATGCTCAATGTCAGTCTGACTTCTTCAAGGGGCCTCCCTGAATGTCCTTTAAGACCAGCCAGCTTTCTTGTGGGCACTGGGAACAATGTTAATTTGCATCATTTCTTTAAACATCCAAATGGATACCTTTCAGGTTAAACAAATGAACATGACATGCGATTGCTTCCAATGATTTGCAACCCAAGAAATTTGTTTAATAAGCCTTTCTTTCCAAGCTACTTTTGTGACATTAGAGACCATTTACAACAAAGCTGTCTTCAGTAGTCAAACTTAATCCTTACTACCCTGCCTTTGGGAAAAGAAGGGGTTTTTCAATGATCACATAAAACCTTGCGTGGTTTGAAAGCCCCAAACTCCGGACAAAAGAACCATATTACAGAGCTCCCCTCTTTAAGTGTTTTACATGTGGTTTTCTTTTAGGATAGCATCTCCAGTGGAGAGTTTTGCCGATTAACACAATTGATTTTCCCAGCCCTAGTATTCCTGTAAGGGTTGGAGCCAAGAGCTGTCACCTAGGATCTGGGTAGTACAGCCAACTAATGATTGATGTTTTGGGGGGGGCATTCTGGAGGAAAAGAGGAGGGAGGCGGGGGTCATGAGGGCCAAAGGCACCCACAGTTGGGTGGTATAGAGAGATACAGAAATGCGGTTTGCAATCGGGAGCGGTGAGCATCTGCCTGGAAGATGTGCTAGGGGTCGTGGGGGTGCAAAGCCGGGACCCTTTCAAGAAGCCCTTGTTGAGAGCCCCTGTGAGCCTAGCTTTGTGCTGCAGATGTCCCCACTTTGAGCAGTCAGGAGATCTGCTGGTGTTGAAGGGGTGATGTAAGTAAAGTCCTGAAAGAGAAAATGAATGGCACCTTCTTTCTTTTAGGGGAAACACATACGCAGGTAAAGGACCACTGGTATTTGTGGCATTTGGGTCCATTATCCAGTAATTGTTGGACAAAGATGATCCCAAATCTTATACAACTCTTCCTTCCGAAATGTGGTGACCAGGTAAACTGAATATCTGGGGAATGTGTATAATACATGAAAACCAGTGAATCAAAGGCAACTCTTCTGATGTGTATGTGTGTGGATAGATTGGTGTAGAGAGCTACTTCTTCAAATGTAGAAGCTTTGGGAGAGGTTATACCAAACTATGTTGAGCTATTTGAGTGTTGATCACTCAGGACGGGGGATTTTGTCAGACGTTGGCCCTTTTGAAAGCGGCTCCTACACTTATTACAAAGTGTTTTTGATCCATTTTCGGGCAGGGTTTTGTTTGTAACACATTGTTGGCAGTTTGGGCAGAATCTTTTAAGTGGTGTGAAGTGCTGGGGAGTGTGCACCTGGGCCACCAGGAGGAAGGGGGTCTCCCCCCTCCTCTGTCCTTCTGGGATGAGCCAGAAGTGCCTGCATTTTTTGTGACTTGGAAATTAAAGCAAGAGACGTGGGGATTTGGATGCTGAGATTGTGATTTGTCCTCGTTTGCCTCTACCTGGGAAACTACAAATGAAAATCAAGTCAGGAAAACCAGCCACACCAGACGTTCTGTCTCAGCCTCCAAAAATATTAATTTGAAAAAGAAAAAGTGGCTGTATTCCCCCCTGAGGGGCACTTCTTCGCTCCAGCCCCGGGTGCACTGAGCCATTGATTTAAAATAGGATGAGGTAAAGTGGGAAGAAAGGTCACCACGTGAGCAGCAAAACTGGTGGTAAGGATGGTGCCGTGGCTGTCTGTCTGATTGTTCAGTCGTCCGAATGTCTGTTAGCAGAGATAATCCACTTCCGTCTGGAGAGTCAGGAATGACAGGGTGAGGTCCGTGGAGTGGCCCTCCATCTGTCACGTTAGCAGCCTCCTTGGTCCATGAGGCCTCTGGACAGGAACATAACAGAGCTGTCATTCCTGGTGGGGAGGGAGAAGAGTCCTGGGCACCTGGGTGTGGCCACTCCCCAGGGAGGGGCCCTGCGGGGTGGGCTCTTCCTGATGCACATGAAGGAAGCCAGCCCAAAGCCAGGACTTTGTTAGGAAGTGGGCTGCGTAACTTGAGAAGGTCACACAGCAATGAGAGTTAGAATATTTCCCTGGGGTTTACTGTGTCTCTGATTCGTAGAAGGAGTTGGAAAGTGGGAACTGCCCTTACTGAGACTCGTGGAGGACATCCATGACTCTTCCCTCAAGCTCTACTGTATCCTTCCCAAGGGCACTGTGCTGGACCAGTCAGGCTTTTGTCTACACACATGTTCAGTTACTTCCTGCTGGGTCACCCGGCGGAGACTCGACGGCTCTGCGTCATCGCCATCTTGGCTGGGAGGGAATCCCATAGAGTAAAGCGAACCGGCCCAGACTGCACTGTTGAGCCCCTGGATCCAGCCAGATCTGAGGGTAGCCACCTCTGCACTTTTTATATCTGTGTGACAATGAAATCTTTTGTTTGAATAAACAAGTTTGAGTGGGGCTCCTGTCATTTGCTACCAAGAATCTTGAGCACTGTAAGTACCCTCTGTACTTGTTTTTATATGTGTTATCCTTTTAAAAACTCACAAGTGTGTGAGGTGAGGGTCAGTACACCCATTTAATAGGTAAGAGAAGTGAGGTTTAAATGGTCAAGTTACTTGTCCAAAGCGACTCAGCTATGAAATGGCAGAGCAGAACTTACCTGCATGGACTTACTGATCCCCAAGGGCCAATACTCCTGAGAATATTCCCACTTCCTCAGCATATAGGATTGGGGTGGGCACGGGGGAGAAGGAAAGAGAAGAGAGAGAGGAGAGAGGGAAGGTGGGAGTGAGAGAGAGAGAGAGAGAGAAACAGAGAAAAGATTGCGTGTTAGCATTTTTGAAATGAGGAATTTAAAATCTTTTGGTGGCAAGTTATGATGGTGTATTTCTAGGGCTTAGGAATTTTATCCTGCTATTTGTTCTTCAAATAAAAGAATCAGAGTTGCTGACTTAGTTTAAACCAACTCCGAAGACTGTAGAGTTGACTGCTGATTAAAAACTTGTCTTTCTTGGTCTGAGGAGGGAACAGGGGAGATGCCTGGCCCACACGCATCTCCCCCTTGCAAATCTGATTTTCATTTGCAACACTTGAGAATGCTGATGACTGGGAAACTATAACTCGGTTATTAACAAGTTAGAAATTGTAACCAAGCATTTGCCTTGGCATCTACCCCTGCTTGCGTGATAAGAATAAATGGGAAGAAATCTAAATATGAAATTAAAGGTGATGGTGGAATCATTTGTTTTGCAGGTTTTCTGGTCACCCCCTGCCAGGGCGTTGGTAGGCTAATTCTAGAGTATGACAGGCGCCTAGATTAATAGAATCTCCGGACGCTCGTGATGGGAAAGCCCACTTTTGATTCAATGTGCTTTGCTGTTTGTGACCTGAATTGAATCTTATAAGAAGTGCACAAATGGGGGCGCCTGGGTGGCTCAGTCGGTTAAGCATCTGCCTTCAGTTTAGGTCATGATCCCAGGGTCCTGGGATCGAGCCCCACATCATACACTCTGCTCAGCAGGGTGTCTGCTTCTGCCTCTCCCTCTGCTCCTCCCCCCCTTGCTCGTGCTTGCTTGCTCTTTCTCAAATAAATAATAAAATCTTAAAAAAAAAAACACAAGTGCACAAATGACAGCGTTTGATTGCCATTTTCCATCCGCTCCAAGCGACCATGTGTATGGTCATACCTGTCTCCCGTCACGTTCCTATCCCACTGTCTCCTTTCCTTACAGTTCTGCCACCAAAACTTTCTTCCAACTCATCGTTCCTGATTGTTCATTGCTTCCCACATATTCTACAGCCAATGCCCTATGCTTGCTGAGCCCCGGGAGGTGGTTGATGACAGGGACGAGGCTGATGGCAGGAAGGAGCCAGCCTCTCCTAATTTTCTTACCCACAGCAAGATTTTCAGATTCCCATCAACTGAGAAATGAAGCTGTTGGAATTGGGTTGGAGCCTGCATCTTGCATCAGTGGAGATGGGGATTGTGATTGCTCTGTTGAAATGTATGCTCAGATGCGTTGGGAGTTTTATAATATTTTTCAAACTTCCAAATAGATAATGTCAGAACATTTCTGAAATGGGATACTAACATCAAGATATATTGCGCCAATCAGCGAGCATCAGGCCAAGCGGAGTGCAGGAGGAGGGCCTAGCATGCTACTAGCGAATTTCCATCTTCACTGTCTGTGTCAACAGCTTGGCAACTTACCTTCTAGATTGCTTTATGGCTTCGGGAGAAATTTTCAGTCGGCTCCCTGTTCTGTACTCAGCTCGGTGTTCAAAAGCCAAGGAATTAGATATGCTGTCATTTATGAAACTGTTTATGAAAGTATCTTTTTTGAATTGTTCAAAAATCCAAAAAGAGCCAAACTTTGACAGTTTAAGAGAACGGCAAGAGGGCCCTGGCAATCTCCAGAGCACAGCCTCGGCCGGGGAGGCTCTCTTGTTGAAAATGCAATTTCTTTTCCAAGAATTTCTTCCAGCCTGTGATGCCTCGTTGGAAACTTTGCCTTCTTGAAAGGATTTCTTCAGTGTGAAGCAGCTGACAAAGGTCATATTACAAACATGTTTCTGGGGTGATAACATTTTGATTAGAGATGCAAGAATCCTCTCCCTTCCCTGGGATGTCATATACTAACGTTTTCCATTATTTTAAGAAAATCATGTAAGTTGAGACTATTCCACAATAAGAACTTGAATTTTGTGGCTTATTTTCTTTGCTGTAATGTGCCAGCACCGTGGGCCTCGTTGTAGGGAATAAATGACTCTTTTCCAATAAACCAAATGCCTGAAGAAGCCCCTGGAGGAGGCAGGGATGTCCATAAAAGTTGAAATGGATTTCATAATATGGTATTCAATTTAGTATAATAAGTAGAATTCAAAAATAATCCAATTCTCCAAACGAAAATACTTCTGCTACTAACCAAGGGACGTTGACTTTATCCCAGAACCAAGCTGACATGGTTTCAGATGTGCCAAAATACATTCGTGAAATTATCTGTTTTCCTCCGTTAAGTCATGAGGTACCTGAAAAATTAGAAACCTCTCTCTCTTCCTGTCTCTTTTTCTCTCCCTCTCAGCTTGAAAAATTAGCTCCTTAAAGACAACTACCAGAAAGCATTTATCAAAAGGCCTGTTCTGGTTCCGTGGCTTATCGAGAAAGGGTCTGCATGTGCGTTTTCCTAGCCCTTCCTCAAAAATTCTCAGCAAGAGAAAATATAAGGAAGCTAGCATCCTTAATTGTTCTCTGGAACTGGTGTTGCTGTGAAGAACAATGCACCGGGGCTCAGCACTCGAAGACAAAGCGAGAAGCCGGTTAGAATTTTGACAGATGACATCACGGCGCCCAGAGGAGAGAGCGTGGCCCTCCGCGGGGCACGGAAACACCCTGAGAACCACAGAAATGGGCTCTGAGCTCCTGTCCCACTGGGTCTGATGAAAACTCCATGCACAGACAAGAAAGCAGAGAAAATGAAGAAGGATGAGAGGCCCCTCAATCCACAAAGCTGTTAAAACTTGTAGTTTCGACAAATGCGATGCTTCTAAGTGATGTCCCCGGAAATCAAGATGATCTAATAAACACTGCAAAGTACACATTTACCAACATCAGACTTATAAATCTCATTTTGGAAACTGAAGGGTTGGGAGTTTATTTTAAATTCTCTCTTCTTTAATTTCATCCCTAAACTTCTAATAACCTAGAAATGAAAATAATTGGCACATAATCTGATGCTATGTAATGATTATGCTTTCATAAAATGTTCATGCATCCACATTTTATTTTGTTCTTAAGCAAAATGATCCTTAAGTAGAAAGTAAAATTATTTGAATGTCTAATTCAAAAGATACTTGGTAATAAGATTATTATTTTTTTTAAACAGCAACCAAATGCCACATTTTCTAGGTGTGTTCCCTCCTCCTCCCCACCAAGGGTCAATGGCTACACCTAGTGTTTTCAGGGTGTCCCTGAATTCTTTGTCCAGCGGTTGGAACTGATGAATTTTAGTTCCCTGTGAGCCCAACTCTGCCAACAGAGACTTCCACCTTGTGTTTGTTACAGAGCCAAAAATAACCTTTAAATAATTAAATGCCTTAGTTTGTTTTGGTGGCACAAGGAGACAAAAGCAGCAGCGTCATAACCGGGTGGGAAGCTGGAGACATGGCCGTCCATCCCAGGTACAGTGTTTCCTGGCTCTTTTGCCTCCTGTTCATTTTTCAGCCTCACAGAACCTCAGTCTTACTGCCTGCAAAATGGAGATAATCATACCTGACTCACTGAAGGTTTGCAAGCGCGTGGGATCAAGTGAGCGGAAATGCCTATAACAGTCACCCCCTAACCACGCCAGGGGCTGGAATCAGGAAGGAACACACGGAGACGCTTGTAGAATCTTGTGACGTGTACAACATGCGGTGCTTTATCAGCGTTCAGATGCCTTCACATCCGTCATCGATTCTTCTTATAGAAACTTCAAGAGCCAGTTGTCTCCTCTCTCCTGACTCCAGGCCTGGCCCCCAGTGGCCTCTTCTGCATCTCACCGAGACTAGCCTGCCTCTGGGTGTCGGGTCTTTGTGGAAAACCCCTAGCAGCCGCGCCGCTCCACGGGGTTCCGACCTTGGCCGACCCTGCAGTGTTTCCTCCACGACTGGACTGTAAGCTCATTGACGGCAGTACTGGTCCTGTTGCTATGTGGATCTCTAGCCCAGGCATATACTTGGTGGGTCCAAATGGTCAGAATTAATTGATTACATAAAAGAACAAATAGACAAAATTGAAAACACAAACTCTGGTGCAAATCCACTTTCTTGCTGTTCTGATGCACTGGTGGTTTCATCCTAAATAAACACACTAAGAAGGAGGACTCGGTCTGTGCTTTGCTCCTGTCCTTCCACCAGGGCTTCCATCTAAGTCTACACCATCTCAAAGCTGGATAATTTCAAGAGGCTGTAACCCGTCTCTGTTACACGGATCAGGCTGCACATGCCCAAGGTCAAGCAGATGAGACCTCAGTACAGACAGGGAGCTCAGGGCTCCAGTCAAACCCCGAAGCAAGGGGACCCAGGGCCAGGCTAGTTTGTGTCCCTCCCCGTGTCTCCTCGGCACCCAACACAGTGTCTGATGCATGAGGGGCTTAATAAACAATTGATGAACAAACGAACACAGAAATGAACAAATGACCCATGAGACAATTAAGAGCTAATGCTATAGGCTAAACTCCATGGGTTGAGAAGCCAGGAAGGCCTCTGTACAGAGTGGGGACCCCAAAGAGCAGACAGGGAAATTAGGCTGGGACTCAGGGAGAAGTGGGGAGGGGAAAATTGGTCTAGGATGAAAGTGGGGTTGCTAGGGTGTCTGTGGGGATCGGGAAGTCGAGGGAATGTTGGACTGGATGCAGTAGCCAGAGGGAGCCTGCATAGGTTCTTGAGCCAGTGAAGGATGTGGACAGTAAGTCTAGGGTTTCTGGCTGTGAGCACTGGTCACCCATGTATCCCACCTGGGACAGGACTGGCTCTCTCCAAAGCACAGGGGACAAGGACAGTGGCCAACTCATGCCAACGAGCAAGGGAAACCTCCCGGAGAAAGGCCTCAAATCATGACGAGGGTTTTAAAGTCTTTTTTTTTTTCCTTGTCAAATCTATGGGGAAGATACATATGCAAAAGCTATAATAATACAGTAAGTATTGGCTCCTTCTAATTTATTTTTCTATTTGTGTGTGTGTGTGTGTGTGCGTGCACACGTGTACACGGGTGTGAAATCAGGACTCCCTATGGAAATGGCATTTGCACCATGCCATGGGGGGATTTTCACTGGGACCGGTCTCTGCTATCACTCCACTGCCTGGAAACCCAATGCCGATTACAAGCTGCCATTTACAGAAGAGAATTCCTTGGGAAGACCTCTCTAAGCTGCCGACAATGTCACAGAAACAGGCTTTCCACCTCTGGGCCCAATGTTTTGACTTCATCTAATTCTTCTTAAACTGGGCAAGCTCATTGATATGAAAACTGTGGCTCTTTCTGAATGCACAATTATAAACCCCTGCTTTAAAAAAAAATCTGTGTACAATCATTTCCAACCATAAAATCATTTCCAATCTCTGCCCATCATGTTTTCAAATGGATTTTGTAGATGTGCAAAAACTCAAAGCAAATCTATTAAGAAAAAAAAAAAAAAAAAGGATGTCAGGCTGAAAATAAGGAAAATCAGAACAGGAGAAGAGAACACAATCTGTCAATGCCCCTTGGCCTTCACAGCTGCCCCATTCTTATGATTAACCTCCACTACTCCCCATAAACTCTAAATCATTCTCACCTTCCTGGGAGTTTGTAAGCCAGACAATCGTTAAGGGGAGCAACTCATAATATTACTGCAAAATTTCACAGTTGAAAGTCAAATAGCAATGATTTTGCTCTGCTAGCCTGACACCACATTGACCACGTGGATAAAATCCCTGGGCAGTGAACATGGGAAGCAATGTTGGTGCAAGCAACTCTTCAGTTTAAAACATGTCACAACGTGGTCATGAGAGCATCCATGCACTTTTTCTCAATCCAAGTCTAACACTATAATAACTGGAAAAGTAATGTCAACAGTAACACAAAACTCCCACAAATTATGCTGTGTATGATCTACATATACACCGGATATCTACATATCACGTATATCTACACATATAGCTGGCTCACGAGATTACGGAGGCTGAGGAGTACCAAGATCTGCAGTTGGCAAGCTGGAAACCTGGGAGAAGAGCCAATGGTTACTCCTAGCCTGAGTCTGAGTCCAAAGGCAGGAGGAGACAATTGTCTCAGCTCCAAGACAGTCAGGCTGAGTTAATTTTCCCTCACTCTGCCTTTTTGTTCTATTCAGGTCTTCAGCGGGTTGGATGAATCCTACCCACAATGAGGAAGGCAATTTGTGTTACTCAGTCTACTGATTCAAATGCTTATCTCATCCAGAAACATCCTCATAGACACCCAGAAAAATATTTAACTCAGTATCTGGGCACCTGTGGCAGAGTCAAGTTGACATATAACATTAACTGGTATTTAAAGGCATTCAGGATCATTTAACACATGGGCTGGCTATTTTAACTCACTTCTGCACCATCTGTAACTCAGACCATACAATCTGAGATCCTGTGTTGAAACTTAGTTCTTGGACTATTGCTCTCTCTCTCTCTCTTTAAAAAGATTGATTTATTTGAGAGAGAGAATGCACGTGAGTGGAAGAGAGGCAAAGGGAGAGGGAGAGAGAGAATCCTCAAGCAGACTCCCTGCTGAGCATGGAACCCAATGAAGGACTCGATCCCAGGGCCCTGAGATCATGACCTCAGCTGAAATCAGGAGTCTGATGCTCAACGGACCGAGCCACCCAGGTACCGCTTCTTGGGCTATATCTTAAAGAGGTCCCCATGGGTAGATGGTTATAGGTGCTGGAGGTATATTCATCGACACTGCCTAAAGAGAACTAAGGAAGACATTTATTTTCCTTGCATCTACATCGTCTCCAAATAAGAGCTACTGTTCGGATATTGAAATGGGTGGGGTATTAACCACTTAAATACTTGCTGAGCTTCTTACTATCTCTAGTGAGAAGCCCATATCTACTGACCAGCACTCTTATTCTCTTCTTCCTGGTCCTTCCGTTCTTCCTTCCTCTTTTTCATCCACAGGTCGTGCACCCACTGTGGGCACAGTGAGAAGGAAGCAGACTCAAGATGAGTAAGAAAGAAGAAGATACTCCCTTTTCTATCATCTGGATCTTTGACTCATTCATTCATCATTCATCTTGAAAAAAATCATTTGTCATTTGGCTGGCAAGGACGAAGCGCCCCATCTGAAACAATGATATTAGTGGCACAAGAGAATGAGGCTTAGAATCATTTAGGCACAAGTGTTGAAATAGCAGGTGAGTGGGGTAGAGAGGAGAGATGGGCCAGGTGTGTGTCCATGGACTGAGGAAGAAGTCGTGTGGGCAACAGACTGTGACGTGGGAGCCAAAATGGGAGAGCAACCTCAGGAAAGACAGCGACTGGCAGCAGATGCGACGAGCGTAGAAAAACAGGGAGGAAACATCATTACATCCGTAGAATCACGCCTCCCAGTGAGACACTCTGGGCTGCACAGATGCTGGCCCAGCCTCAGGGAGCCATAGCCCCGTGGGAAGTAGCCTGGCCTGAGCCAAAGGGAGGCCGTGGCTCCCTCCTTCCCTGTCCCTGGAAATGGTCCTCATCTTGTCCCCAACTCTTCTTCTTTTTTTTTTAAAGATTTTATTTATTTATTTATTTATTTATTTATTTATTTATTTATTTATTTATTTATCAGAGAGAGAGAGAGAGTACAAGCAGGGGGAGCGGCAGGCAGAGGGAGACGGAGAAACAGGCTCCCGCAGAGCAGGGAACCTGACGCGGGACTCGATCCCAGGACCCTGGGATCATGACCTGAGCCGAAGGCAGATGCTTAACCCACTGAGCCACCCAGGCATCCCCCAACTCTTCTTTTTAAAAAATATTTCTCTCTCTTTTTTTTAGTTCTTAAAATTTTAGTAAACTATACATAACGTAAAATTTTGACCATTTTTCAGTATATAGTTCAGTGGTATTAAATATGTTCACATTGTTATGCAACCATCACCACCATCCATCTCCAGAACTCTTCATCTTGCAAAACTGAAACTTTGTTCCCACTAAACAAAAACTCCTCATTCCCCCTCTTTCTGCCCCTGAAAACCATCATGCTACTTCCGGTCTCTGTGAATTTGACTATTTTAGGTATCTCATATAAGTGAAATCATACAATATTTTTCCTTTTGTGACCGACTCATTTCACTGAGCATATGTCCTCAAGGTTCATCTATGTCATGGCAGATGTCAGGATTTCCTTCCTGTTTAAGGCTGAATAATATTCCATTGTATGGATTTCCCATATTTTGTTTATTCATTCATCTGGTGATTGACACTTGTGTTGTTTCCACCTTTTTGGCTATTGTGAGTAATGCTGCTATGGAATGAATTGTAAATATCTCTGTGAGACCCTGCTTTTGGTTTGGGGTACAAACCCAGAAGTGGGATTGCTGGATCATATAATAACTCTATTTTACATTTTTTTTAGCAACTGCCATATTGTTTTCCATAGAGGCTACACCATTTTGCATTCTCACCAACATTGCACAAGGGTTCCAATTTCTCTACATCCTCACCAGCACTTGTTACTTCTGTTTTGTGTTTGTTTCACTAATAACCATTCTAGCGTGCTTGTCCTCAACTCTAGATGTTAGGTGCCCCAGGACTCAGTCCTTGGACTCTCTTCTATATGAGTTCCTTGGCAGTTCCTTGCAGTCCAGGGCACTACAGAACATCTGTGTGCCGATGGCTTGCTGATGGATGCATGTCTCCAGCCCAGCTCCCTCCACTTTTCTCTCTTACAAAACCCAGACCCATTCATGCTGCTGCCAACCGACTTTCCTCTGGATAACCAAAAGACATTTCAAACTCAACATTTGCAAACCCAAATTCCTGATCTTTACACCCTCCCACCCCAACCTGAAAGTACTTCACCCACAGTTTCCCCATCTCAGATGATGGCAAGTCCTGCCATCCGGGTGGTACTGCCCATGGACTTGGGCCAGAGGGACGCTTCAGCAGGCTCTTTACTTAGAGTGCTCCTCATACTGAACAAGACTGTATGTGAGTGAACACACACACCTATACACCACTTTCTTTTTTTTTTTTTTAAGATTTTATTTATTTATTTTTTTTAGAGAGCGAGCGAGAGAGAAACAGCATGAGAGGGGAGAGGGTCAGAGGGAGAAGCAGGCTCCCCGCTGAGCCAGGAGCCCGATGTGGGACTCGATCCCAGGACTCTGGGATCATGACCCGAGCCGAAGGCAGACGCTTAACCATCTGAGCCACCCAGGCGCCCTATACACCACTTTCCCAAGAGCATCTGTGATTCGAGACTTGGCACTGATCTCTCAAGCCTGACACCATTCCGGGCTCAGGCCCCCCATATGTCTGTCCTAGTCATCCTCTGAGAGCCATGGAGGTTTGTGCAGCTGGGGTTGGAGACACACATTGTTCTGAGTGGAGGGAGGGTTTGAGCAGCAAGGAGCTTTGGTAAGACCAAATACAATGTATTAATTTGTTAAATCCTTCTTTTAAGCAGGAATCAAGAGATTCTTGCATAATGAAGTATCATTCCCCAGTAGTGGTCGGTGTCGATTTTCTTGCTTGTCTTCCTATCCTGATTTGTAATTCCAAAGGTACTCACACATGAGCATGGCACTCATCACAGTGATACCTGGTTGCTAAGGAGCCAAGGTTTGCAACATTAGACAATTCATAGTCTCAAAATTGCATACATGTAAGTCTAGATATAACCTATGGCCTGAGATACTGTTTATTTACATTGGCAACTGGGTGAACAATGCCCAGAGTCATGATAGTTTCATTGTATCAAAATATTTCATAATTTTAATTAATCACTCAAAAAATTAAATAAAAATTTCAGCTTTAATTAAATTTAATCCAATAATTGAAATATCTGGCTTTTTAATTTTAATAGCTAATTTTGAGTTTTAGAAGCAAAGTCATCTTTGAAATCATAAAAAATAACTTTTTTACATTTGATTTACATTTTTGACAAAAATACATTCAAATTTCGTACACTTGACTGCAATTTAGTTTTTGGTTCTAGAAGACAAATTATGTGAAAATCTTGATCATACATAATTAAGGATTATACTGAAATGGAGCATGAAATGTAAATCGATGGAAAAAGCATGTATTAATTCGTAAGCTATAGATGTCTTTTTCCCCCTTTTTCAAGCATTGTTGACTGATGAATAGAACCCTCAGACTAGTGCAGTAGCATTAAATTCAACCATTGACACTTTTCCAACCTTCCACCTCACAAGAACCATGGCTTTCCCCTTGTTTTTCTATGTCATCATCACAAAAGCAAGGGGACAGCGAACATGTAACAGTTTGCTGGCTCGATTCAGGCTTGTAGTCGGGGGCTCACGGATCACATATGTTTCTTTTTTTTTAAATGTTTCTTGCCCTTCGCTTGCTGTGGCGACTAACCTGCTGGCCCACGTTGCCCGTCATCTCAGCCATCATCTGTCACCTGGTGGCTCGGCATGGGCTTCATGGCCTCTACTCCTTTCTGCAGACTTTTCCCGGCATAGCAGCCAGAACAGACCTCAATCCAGCCAGCACACGGGGCTCCTGTGTGCAGAACCTGCTGTGTCCCCCGTTGGCTCCACTCCTCTCCTTTCCCTTCCAGGCTCTGCCTCCACCCTCCTACCCCCATGACCACATCCCTACCTTCCTCCACGTCACTCCCCCAAACTGCCTCAGGGTCCCAGCACTGGCTGTTCCCTCTGCCTGAACACTGATCCTTCTAGCACCCTGGCTAACTCTCCTCCTTCAAGTCTCAGCTCCATACCTTCTTCTGACGGAGGCCCCGCCTGAGGACCCTACCCTTAATTGCATCCCCCCCAATCTTCACCCCTCCCCGGACTACCCAGCTTCCCAAGCCTGCTCTGATTCTTCTCCGGAACCCAAGTGCTCTCTAACTGACTGGGTCATTGCCTGTGTTTGCTGACCTTCCCACTTAAAGAGAAGCCCCATGAAGGCAAAGGCTTTTTATGCTTTATTCGCTGGGGTATGCTAGCACACGGTGATGCCGAGCAAATGTTTATTGAAGGAGCAAAACTGAAAAAAAAAAAAAAAAGTGTTCTCCAGCCGGGAATCAAGGTCAATGCATGTGGAAGGGCCGAGGGGGGCCAGGGATCCCTCAGTCCAGCGGCCTCCAGCAGAATCCTGGGGGCAGAAGAATCCCATCTTCTGATGGAATTTGAAATCCATCTTCTAAGCAGACAAAGGTGTTGCCAGGCTGGTGCTCGTGGCTCTGTTGTTTGCAAAACCCTGAGCTGGCATAGACCCCTCTGTAACAAATAAAGACTGGCAGATCCGGAGAACAGGTGAATCTTAACTAGGTTCTGCGGGTTGCCAAGAAAGAGCCTGGGTAGGTGCTGGTCTGGCCAGACTGTTGCCCTATTCTGTCCAGTCTTTCTAGAAAGGCCTCCATTCCAGACCCCGGAATGGAGCTTTAGCCTGCTCAGAGGCAGGGAGGTGCCGGCACAGAGCAATGGAACAGCCTGAGGAAGAAACACTTCGGAACTTCTTGTTAGATGACCCGGCGTAGAGGGAGACTAGCAGTTGGGAGAAGGCTTGCCCCAGGACGTTCCCAGCTGGGGCAAGGCCAAGGTGCTCAGGCCTGGTCCCAGGCAGCCAGCCCATCTCAGCTTCTGCTGTGGCCTCCTAGCTTTGCTAGGTTTAGCAAAAAGCTTTTTTTTTTAGTATAAATATGTCCCAAATATTGTCTGTATAGTTTATCTGAAATGCACAATGATCTGAACACATTGAATTTTATCTGACAATCCTACCTCCAGGCCACTGTGAGGGGACAGGGGCCCATCTGTATCATCCACCTCCAGGATCACCTCCCCCCAGGCCCACTGTTCCTCCTCAGCTCCTTTCATCTCTCCTTGGGACGAGCCTCTGACCCCACTGTGGGGCTCATCCAGCTAAAGACTGTATTGGATTCAAATTCAGGGAACACCTAAAACCTCGAAGAGAGCATTTTCTTTTTCCTTGGGCAGGGAAGCCTTAACTCAGAGCAGCCTTACTGTTCTTCCTGGGAGAGAATACCGGAACTGTGCTCTCCCTGTTTTTCTTTCTTTTCTTTTCCTTTTCCTTCCTTCCTTCCTTCCTTCCTTCCTTCCTTCCTTCCTTCCTTCCTTCTTTCTTTCTTTCTTTCTTTCTTTCTTTCTTTCTTTCTTTCTTTCTTTCTTTCTTTCTTTCTTTCTTTCTTTCTTTCTCTTTCTTTCTTTCTTTCTTTCTTTCTTTCTTTCTTTCTTCTTTTCTTTCTTTCCTTTTCTGCCAAGATATCAATAGCAGTGGAAAATACAAAATACTGGTTATTTTGTCAACAACTGACCCTATTACACTAAGCGTTAGAGAATTGGAATATCATGGAACATACTGACCACGAACTCGATGCTGAACGTAATGCAATCTTGGATGACTCTGAACGTACTGTGTGATCCCAGCAGACCTGCTATAAATGTGCTCGCAGGGCAAGTAGGAAGATGTGGCCGCAGGTTCTGCCATCAGAAGAGGAGCCATGGAGAGCCTGGTCTGCAAGAAGGACTCGTGGCAGAATCGCTGCTATTCATCATCCTGAACGGGCTTGTGACTAGAGTCCGGCCAGGGGAATGAGTGATTTCTATTTCTTTCTTTAGCAGAAAAAGAAATACATTTTGCGGGGCACCGGGGTGGCTCAATCGTTAAGCGTCTGCCTTCGGCTCAGGTCATGGTCCCAGGGTCCTGGGATCGAGCCCCACATCGGGCTCCCCACTCCGCGGGAAGCCTGCTTCTCCCTCTCCCACTCCCACTGCTTGTGTTCCCTCTCTCGCTGTATCTCTCTCTGTCAAATAAATAAAATCTTTAAAAAAAAAAAAAGAAATACATTTTGCTAATGAGAAAAAAGCCCATGATGCACAACAAAAGAATGCTCTGTCTCCTTCCTGAGGGACCTGGAGCCTGGGGGGCGTGACAGAGGAGTCACTGACCACGATCTCTCTCCAGGTCTAGGTAGCCGAACAAGCAAATCTCATCTATAATTAGAATTATATGCAAAATGAAAAGACTCTTTAAGGAACATCTCTGGGTCCTCATCATCTTAAGTATCTGTTACCATGGAAGCCAGCGAGCAGCTCCAAAAATCTGGAGTGGTGAACAGCACTCGCCCAGTTGCTGCTGAGGGCTCCTTTAAATAAAGTTGCCTTTTTTTTTTTTTTCCCTTCGGTTTCTGAATAAACATAAACCTGGGTTTTTAGTGCAAAATCCTGATTTCAAGGTTATTGATGCCACACTAAATTAATACAGTCTGTGAGCCAGTGCACACCACCCAGCAAAGCCAGGGATACTCCTGTCTTCTGAAAGCTTAACATTTGTTTTTCATCATGAACTTAAAGGTCAAGAGCTACAGATGGATCAGGGTACCTGCCTGACTTTACAGTTACGTGCATTTTATTTTATTCCCACACGCGCTCTTTATGAGATCCGTCACCGGAATAAAACTGTAGCGCTCTGGCCAGACTAGGAGAGCTGTCAAGCTGCTATCTCCACATAATTTGAATTAAAATAAGAAATATATGCTGATTTGATATTTCAAAAGCAAAAGCTTTAAGTTTAACATGGGTGAGAACTGGCCAGGATAGAGGGCGTGCAAATTTCTTGATGTTACTTAGTTCTTAGTATAATTTGGGGGCTGGACTGCAGATAGAAATCCACTCTTTTATTTAAAGCCATAGACACCTCACCCTCTAGGTAACCAAAACATGATTAGCCAGTGATCGATTCAGAATTGATGGGAACAGTTGCTCGCTCTTTTTCCTCACAAATGACACTTTTTTGTTTGTGTGTGTGTTTTCCTATTCAAGGTAAGCATGATTCTGTACTATGGTATTCTTTTTTTTTGTATGTGTGATACCAAATAACATTTTATTTTTACCAAAATACCCGTGGAGCTGACAGAGCATGATGCATTCATTTTCCTTGATTTTGTAGTGAGGGAAAAGGCTAGCATGAATAATTCAAAAATAATGCTGAGACTGTTAAGATTTAGTATTGGGGAGGTCATCACAGTTGGGAGAAATGAGCTAGGAGACTATTACTATTCCATGATCTTTGAATCTCAAGGTGACATCATTATTATTTCTCTATATCTATAATGTGGTGCTGCAACCAGCTTATTGCTGTGTTTCTCATGTAGGGGAGAAAGATCAATTACATACAGACCTCAAAATGTGAACCATAAGCATAGTGCCCAATAAAACTGTCATTAACAGTCCCCACAATTTTAGCTGCATGCTTCCAGGTCAAGCTGCTTTAAAAATGATAACTGACTTTGGAAGGTTGAAGAAAGAGCATTTGTTCTAAAGGGAGCCATTTCTTAGCCAAATCACTGAAACTCTATAATAACACTTGCTAATTTCGGTCTGAACTGCAAAACGTACCCTAATGATAAGCTTAGCACTGAGGGTACTTAGAAGAATGAACCCCACCTCTGGCATCCCCCTTTGAAAAATAGGTTTGTTATGGATCGACACCAACCGCAAGCACTCCTGAGCAAGCGTAAAGCAGTCCTGTGCAATCATATTTAATTTATTCCTGTTTTCAACCAGAAGCGGACAGATAGCACCAAAAAATAAAATGCATGCTAGAGTAGTGTTTACAGCGCTTCCAATACCATTTGTTACCACCACATAATCAGCAATAAATCTTGCTTTCTCTGGAACGGGATTAAAACACACCTCTACGTTCAAAAATATTAAAATGGAATAGAGCTATTACTATTGCAGAATCCTTTTCTTCCTGCCCCCAAAAGGCTCCTGCGTGTTTAAAACATCTTTTTTACTTCACAGAATTTTACAAGTCTACCCATTAGCTTACTTTTCAATTAAAACATTCCTGTTGATGCCAGACCTCTGGAACATCACATTTGGCTGGCAGTTTGTAGCATTTGAGGTTTTTGTAAGAGAGGGTAGACAAGTACTGTAGGTTTCTTGTGTAAGCAGTGCAGAGAGTCTGAGCAATGCTGGTCACTGCCGACTCTGCGCATTGCCCGGGACCCCGTTCAGCGCTCGGGTGCCCTCTGACTCTTGGCACGTGGTTGCTTACAAGATGCCCCCGAATCCCGTACCTGAGGCCATGCTGAGGGCTTTTACGGGAATTTTGATCATGATAAGTGATTTCTGCACCTGCTATATTAGTTCCGTTTTATTGCTATTATTATTCTATTATTATGGATAATATTATTATTCTCTGCTTTAATTTTATTTAAAATTTTATAATTTGGTGCTTCTTGTGAAATGATGATCTGTAAGTTAAACGGAAATTTGTCTGTGGCAGTCACGGCTGGTTGCCTTTCTAAAAGGCATTTCTTCTCGGCCTCCTTCCTCCTTCATTCTTCATGTCTACCTCTCTCCCTCCACCCTGGGGTAGCCGGGAGCCAACCTGGGGGCTCAAGTCTGAGGATGCTGAATGGAAGGACTGGAGGACCCAGGTAATTGTGCATGTCACACAGCTCCTGACAGCCCCTGCTGGATCTGCTCTCCACTGGCTTCCATTAGTGGACTGATCAGGCCTGCTTTAGGTCCCAGTGTGTCCTGACGACTTCGTTGTGGAGGGAACCTGCAGAAGGCTGCCCCAGTGCCAGGTGTGGTGAAGGCCACCAAGCCACCGAGGGCGGTGCTCGAAGCCTGCATGACCCGGGGAAGGAAGGCAGTGAGAATGGCCAAATCCCACGTGCTCTGGAAACTTGCTGCAGGACGGGCTGGATGCTTGCAGTTGGTAATGTTTAGCAGAGAGAAACACAGAATTCATTCTTCTCAAAACATGAAAGGAAAATTAATGGCATGGTGCACATGAGTTGAGGACAAAGGCATAAAACACAACAACATAAATACGCATTTGCAGCACACACTGCGCATGGGGGTCTTTCTCTACAGAGAATTGTGTTTTAACCCCCTGTGTCCTAACACCCAGATTTTCAGAGTCCTTCCACCTCTGAGCAGGAGCTCCCCGGGGCAGAGGGATATCACCTGCCCTCCCAGCTAAGGGCCTCCCCGGGCATCTGTCTAGCGCCCAGCACAGGCACTTGGTCCCTGGATTCATCTCCTGTGGCTGCCATAGCAAAGTACCGCCAACTGGGTGGCTTAAAACAGAAATGTATTCCCCAACCGCTCTGGAGGCCAGAGTCCAAAATCAAGATGTCAGCAGGGTTTGTTCCTTCAGAGGCTCAGAAGGAGAACCTGTTCCAGGCCTCTGTCCCAGCTTCTTGTGGCTTCTGGCACACGTTGGTGTCCTCAGGCTTGTAGACACGTCACTCCAGCTTCCCTCTCTGTGTCACTGTGTCGTCACATCCCAAATCCTCTTCTTAGAAGGCCACCAGGTATCGAATCAGGGTCCACCCTAATCCCATAGGAACTCATCGCAACTTGGTGACACGTACAAAGATCCTATTTACAAACAAAGTCACGTTCACAGGTGCCGAGGGTGAGGACTTAAATGTACACTTTTCTAGGACAGAGTTATACCCACTACAGTCACTGCTTGTCAGATGATCGCCCTACTCCTAAATCAATGGGATCCAAGGGCTGTGGAAAGTACCCAGTATTTTTTTTTTTTTTTAAGATTTTATTTATTCAGGAGAGAGAGAGCACAAGCTGGTGGAGGGAGGGGGCAGAGACAGAGGGAGGAGCAGATTCCCCGCTGAGCAGGGAGCCCAAAGGAACTGGATCCCAGGACCCCGGGATCATGACCTGGCCTAAGGCAGACACTTAACCGACTGAGGCCCCCAGGCGCCCCCAGTAGAGTTTAGAATGCCCACAGCCCTCCGGAGCTGTCCAACATCTGAGAGTCAGTCTCTCCAATGCTGTCAGCAGGCTGCAAGCTTCTCCTGCCCCTTCTTCCCAAAGCAGCCTGGAGATTGCGGGGTCTGCTCTTCAGCGCTGTCTGGACCCGGTGATGGGGTGGGGAAGCCGCAGGGCCTGCAGTGATGCAGGGGCTGGGAGCTTGGTATGGGAGGAGTGATGGGCAGCCGCCCAGGAGCCCGGCCCTGGTCCCACCCTGGGAGCCGCCTTTGAAGTTGGCGGGGAGCTCTCACACCGCAGGGACAGAGCGGAGGAGGGAGACCCAGGTGGACTCTGTTCTCTGCAATGACACCCTGTTCAAAGAGAATAGTTTGGACAACGCCTGGCAAATAATGAATGAACAGCGACGGGAGACAAGCCTGCCCCGCCCGGTGCTTCCGTGCTCTTTGCTCCTCCTGCCTGAGCCCTGCTGGGCGGGGGACTGAGCTGCAGAGGGAAGCAGCCGCTTGTCTTTTGTTTTGTTTTTAACATTTAATATATATCATGCTGTCCTGAAGATGCTCAGTCCTGATACAGGTGGAGCACTGACGGGCAGCATCAGCCAGTGTCTTGTTTACTCGCCTATGCCCGGGAGAATGTGGAGGCGGACCGCGCACCGGGTTTCCGTGGGTAGGGGTGACTGTAACACTCTGCCGCCTTCCCTCTCCAAGCTTCCAGTGGCTATATCCCCTCTGGCCCATAATCACAGCTAATGGGCTGGCCACAGAGGCATCAGGGGCATAAAATGGTCTAACACTACATTGACTATAAATAGCAAAGCCATAAGTGACATTACTTTGCAGATAAGAAACAATCACATCATTAAGCAAAGGTGTTTAGTGTATCAGTCACCCTAACTTTGATTTATTGCAAGGCATTTGTCTGTCACCAGCACAATGGAAGCTATAATGCAACTCAAGGGTTTAAAGAGAAAATTAAGATGAATATTGCTGCTAGCACTTTGGTTTGCACAGATGCAAAATGGGTGGGCTTCCCTCACTGCCTGCAGGGCTGGCCTCAGCCCAGCTTCCCAGGCCCAGAGGCTAAAGACTGCCTGCGGTGACAGAGAAGTTAGCCCCGGGGGCTGGAGGCTGCGGCCGCCCAGGGCAGGAGGCCGTGCGTGACAACCAGGAATCAATGGCACCTCACAACCTGGGTTTCTCCAAAGGGAATAATGACCAGGGCTTCCTCTTTTATTTGGGACTCCACCCCAGAAATACAGAATGGAAACAATGATTAGAATTGTTTTGATGAACATGATGTGTTAAAATGCTGTCTTGTTAAATACAACTGTTCTTGTGTTCAATTCAATTTTAATCCAGAAAACAGTTTTGGAAAACCTACTGTAAGCCAGGCACTGAGCCAGGTAAGGGCAAGTATCGTGAGGGACAAGTCACAGTTTCTGTCTTCCGGAGGCTCATGACCCAATCAGATCAACTCATCATGCGTGATGTGGAGTAGCTGCTTGCTGACAAGAGAACGAGGCAGGGAGGATGGTGTCATCACAGAGGTTGTGGCTGCCTGTGGGATGCAGAGGAGGGAGAACATTCCTTCTGGTTGGAGAGATCAGGAAAGAGACAGGGAGGGGAGATTTTAAAGAGCCTCTGAAGGCCGTATGATTCTGGCCGAAGGAGAGGGGGGCAGGACGTTTTCCAAGAAGATGCCATTGCTTGTCCAAGGACATGGTGTGTGGGGTAGGATGGTTGCCAGCCTGGATGCAGAGTTCCAACTTGGTAGTACACCAGGTACTAGTGGGGGCCGAGGGGGCACAGAGGAAAGGCTAGAAAGACAGTCGGGCGATGAGGAAGGGTCTTGGGTATGTGGGCGCTGGGGTCCCTGAAGGTTCTACCCTGGATGAACTGTGCAGTCTGATGTGGAGTACGGCACAGAAGAAGGGGGAGATGCTAGCAGGCTTTGGCTCCTGGGCCGTGAGAGGCAATGAGGGCTTGGCTGGGGGCGGACACCCTGCGATGGACATGGACAGTGGAGTGGGCGGCTGGTGGGCAAGACGCTGAGCGAGTCCCCAGTAAGGCTGAGGGGAGAACCCAGCTCACCCCTAGGTGTGGAGTCTCAGGTGCTGGTGCAGAAGATTTGCAGGACAGGTAGATCTGGGAGTCACCTTTATAAAGGGCTGAGGTGCAGTAAGAGTTGCTTTATCGAGATGGTTAAAACTTGACGAGACAATATAATTAATATCCCTTCACACTCGTGGTTATTCAGTGTCTCCTCAGAAATGAACGAAACACTATCCAGTTATGGAAATATTAATCTAATGATGACTTACAGTCAGTCAATCACAAGTAGACATTAAGCACCTACTGTGTGCTTCAGCGCGCTGGGCCCTGGGCAAGGGGAGGAGCTGTGGAAGCCAGCCCCCTCCTGCAAAAGCCCCTGCCTTCATCCCCCACCTGGACACACCTGCTGTCCAATCCTAAAGAAGGGAATCCATTCTCATTGTCAGGAGGCATCTCAGTACTGCAGATGCGATGTGCCTCTACGCAGCTTAAGTTTAGGACAGGAGTCACTATCTCGGGAAACGTGAAAGAAGTCTCATGTCCTCAGTACTGTCTTTTGAAGTTTTGGGTTGGTAAGAAGTGATTTTGATGCTGCTACAAAGTCTTGTAGCCCCATGCTCAAAAATGCTATGGAAATCTGAATAGCCTTCATGGTTGGTTTTCTGCAAGCAGCTATTTTGAAATGACTCAGCATTCATCGAAATCCTTCCAACCAAACCAGTCCCTTCCACATGGGCTCAAGAGGGGAGACACCTCGGCAAACACACACCCAGTGTTTAAAAGATGTCACAGTGCTGTGCCCTCGCACACCCAGGATTAACCTGGGCCCTTCTGGATGTTGAGGTGGCGAGGAAGAAGGCAAATGCCGCCTCTCAAGGAGAGTGTCCACTCTCTGAAAGTCTGGAATAATGCTGGTCGGGGCTGCAGGAGGGAGCAGGGGTGGGGCCTGGGGAGGCAGGCTGCCCAGCTCATGGCTGGGCCTCAGTCGTCTTCTGGCCCCATAGTTGGAGAGATGGCTGTCCGCTGTCAAACTCAGCTACAACGCATCTCCTCTTGCTCTTTAGGGCCATTTTGGTCAGCTTCTCGTATACCCCAGCTGGACACCGAATTTAGCTTTAATTAAGGTCTTGTTGATTTTTACTAGCATGTGTCTCAAGAATATACTTATTTTTAATAAACTGAACATGAATTTTTACTGTGAGTCAATGTTTGGTTTAAAGAAAGCAGTGTGCAGGTAGATAACCTTCAAAATCTATGGACTTATGACAAATGGTAAGTGGGCCTGTTTTCTGTTGATTATTCTCCTCGTTCTTCACCTGTAGAGCATTTCTGGTGCATTGTCCAGGGTGACACGTCAGATCCATTCTGGTTTCCTAGTACTCAACAACCAGGGCCCTTGGCAGTCTCCTTTCCCCTCCATCACCTCAGGAAAGCTTGCCTTGAAATGCCTCCCTGGGCCTCCCCCTTCCCTTCCTCTGCTGTCATGAGCTGCCGGCTGGGGCGCCCGAGCCAGGGTGGAAGGTGTGGGCTTCACGGTCCCTGACAACAGCCTCCCCATCCCCTGCATCAGCCCTCCCTGCTCTAACCTGAAACAGCACCCCTTTCTGGGTCTAAAACACAGCAACAGCAACCTGTCATCAACATCCTAACCAGAGGCTGGTTCTTGGATCCCCTTTTCCTGAACTGGCCAGCGGAGCGTACGGGACCTTGTATATTTGATCACCTCGAAGCTTAGATAGGCAGGGGGCACCAGCATAATGATGATATTGGTAATAATACCAGGAGTCCACATCTGCCAAGTGCTCATCATGTGTCTTTCAAGTGTTGTGCTCAGGGCTTACATTCATCTTGCGTGACCCTGCCCCCACCAAGGGAAGCCAGACATACTCTTCCAAGGCCTGGGAGGGTATTGGGCTGCCGTCTCCAGAGGCCCTGACCTGAACTAACTTGACGATACTGCTTCTCACGGGAAGGGGTCCAAAAGGCCTCCTTAAGAGTAGGGGACATGGTGTCTCGCTACATCTCATGATGGGGTACAGTGAGGACCACGTCTTCTGGAGTGGCTCCTCACAGCCGCCTGGATGACCTTGTGGAGTCAATGCCCAGAATAACAAGGGAGGACAGATAGAGACAGGAGGCCTTCTTAGACTTGCCCCTTGTCCTAGATGGAAGCTGTTCTATTATCCTTGTCCTCTGAATTTGGGGCTCATGAACCACAGGTATTACCTGGAAGGCCTGAGAGTCGGGGGCAGGTGGGCAAAATTCCCGGGAGATGCACAGTTGGTTCAACTCGCCCTGGCAGACGGGCTCCCCTCAACCCCTTCCCTCCCTGTCATCGAAGTGTGTGCTCCTCAGGGCGTTTTGCCTAAAATGGATCTGGGAAGCTTGTTACAAGTACTGACTCCTGGGCCCAGCTGTAAACTTACTGAATGGGAATTTAGGGAGAAGGGGCCTGGACACTGGCATTTTAACAAATGTCCCACATAACTCTGTTGCTGTATCATAGGGACACATTTGCTGCAGGAACGGAATGCCCACCTAATGATGGTCTGGCCTAAAAGAAAAAAGGTTTCAGTTTTCATGCAGTACTCTGTAGGAAGGCAAGGGCCAGTGTTGTTCCTGCTACCTGACAATGCCATCATGGCCAGGCCATTTCTGTCTTTCAATCCCCCATTCTTTGTTGCCAGCTTTTTTCCTGAGGCTCGTTGCCTCATGGTTCCAAGATGGCCGCCACAGCTGCAGAGAGAGTCCAGGTTTAAGGCAGAGATGAAGAAGGGGGAAATGAAGTGTCTCTCTCTACTAAAAAAAGGCAAAGATGTCCTAGGAACAACCCTTTTCCCACCCACAATATACTTTTGCTTAAATCTCTTTGGACAGAATTAGATTTCATGGCCACATCTAGCCACAGGGAGGCTGGGGAAATGGGGTTAAACATTGAAATGACTGACTCAGGACTATCAGGATCCATCACCTGGAACTGGACACAAAACTGGAGTCTGTCAGCAAGTAAGAGGGGGGCTGGGCAACCCACGGTGTGCACACCAACTGAAAGGCCAGCTTCCCAACAGGGATCAGGAAAGGGCAGGGTAATGATTCACGCACGGCTGAGGTATGGGAAGGGCCTCAGAGGAACACAGTATCCCCCCTTCAAATCACCTCTGCTCTCATCCTAACAAGTCTAAATAACAACTTTCAATCACTGTCTGAAAAAAAATGGAAACGTTAGTGATTAAGAGGACCATGTCTTGGGGGAAACATGAGGATGGAATGGGAAATTAAGTAGCTCAGCACCTACAGTACTAGATGAAAGCGTCAGAAGAAAGTTGGTTGTCCTCCCATTGGTCCCAGAAGTGGGATTCTTCTGACAGGCTTGCTGGTCACTCCAGCCCTCTAAAGTGGTCCTCATCAGGGTTTGGAAGGGATGCTCGCAGGGTCGTGTGGCACCCCTGGCAGGTGAGGAGGTAACAGGAAAACAACACACAGAAAAGGAACTTAGAAGGTGGGCAAAAATGATGCAGAGTGATGAGCAATACCAAGTTTCAGCACAAAGACTTCTTCCTGGAGGGTTTTCTGGGAAAACTTTAATGTGAATGGAATGTCAATTTTCCAACTTCTGTATATAAGTAGGTGACAAGAAACGTCCGTTGGTGGTGTTTCATATCACCAGTGATTCAAATTAATGTTTGCCTTCCTTCACTCGTTTCTCTCCTAATTCTACAAGCTCGGCTTCATATCCAGTGGAACTTACATTTATTTGTAATCTCGCTGCTTACACTCCACTGAACAATAAAAGAACAATAAACTTAATAAAAAGCCCAAGTGATTGGAAATTGCTCTGGGAACGGCAGTCCAGTATGAAAGCTATAAATTTCCTTGTGTGCTCATGACAATGTCAGCTAATTTTTATGAAAAGCCCATCACAGAACATGGCACCAAAACACTGCGATTACTTGCGTGTCAGCCATCAGACTTCCCCTGATAACAAAATAGGAAATGCATCATAAAATGATGTTTCAAGCCACAAATTTATCTTGAAATGCTCACTCTATCCAGGAACATTTCTTTTCTGACCCTGTCTTGCACCTGAACTTTGAATTAATCATTCCTTTTCTATGCTGTTACGCAATACCCACTGGAACCATTGTGGGAGGAAAATCTAGGAAAACAACCACCAGAAATATCATCCCATATGACGAACTTGATTGGCTCACATTAGTGAATCTAAGGTAGACACAATTAGTCCACAGAACAATAGCAGAAATCAAGGAGCCTAAAAACTCTATCTGAAACCATTATCTCTGACAATACACTTTTGAATAAACCACTGGGGGACCCATTTCTCATCGCCTGTAACCCGACGGGAGTACACAGTTACTCGGTCGTCCCATGGGATTAGGAAAGAGAAGAAATTGGGGGGCGCCTGGGTGGCTCAGTCGTTAAGCGTCTGCCTTCGGCTCAGGTCATGATC
>NC_138374.1:2890920-2901588 GCF_054177405.1 Leptonychotes weddellii
TGTGTAAATGAGCAAGGCATCAGCAATGGTAATTTATCCCCTGGCCACGGAGAGTTTGTAAACTTTATGGCTGTGAGCTGAGGAGTGGAGCCCATCTGTCCTGACTTTGTATGGTTATAATCGTCAATAGATAATGCTTTAACATTTATGGTCACCCAGGGAGGATGGAGAGGAGAGGGGTTTAGAACTAACCCAAAGATCATTGTTACATATATGGTTCCCCCACCAGACAGGCCAGCTCATCTCAGTGTCCCTGGTGTCTGCCACTGAGCATGGCACCAAGTCAGGGTCTATGGACATCTCTGGAATATTCTTTGACTGACTGAAGGAGGAGGGCAGATTCCCAGAACAACCACTGAGCCCCATTGGGCCTGGTTGGGCGGTGGTCTAGCCTGAAGGTCTTGGGGCCTCTGTTGAGATGGAATGGGAATGCAGGTAGAGTGGGGAGGGATTCAGAAAAAGGGACCCAGTGCCTAGCACCTCCTCTCCATTTGTCAGTGCTTGACATGTTCTGCAGACACTCGCTGAGGACCCAGGCACAAGGAGCTATGGAGCTGGCTACTCGGGATTGGCTTACACTCCACCTTTGGAGAAAGGGTCCCTTCTGAAGCCATTTTCCAGAATTAGTGCCCTTGCGCCTGACCAGATCCACAATCTAAACTCTACAAGGTAGCAGGAGAGGGCTCTGGGCATTGAGCCAGATGCTCAGTGGATGGCTAGAACATTAGAGCACTGTCCTAAGGGGCCCATCCTTCTGGTTTCCTGGGGGTCTGGATTTACCCAAGCCCCCCTCACTTCTACAGAATGAGGGGGATGTTTGAGACAGTGTCTCCTAGACAAAAAGGGCCTTTTTTTTTTTTTTTTTTTTTCAACACACACTGTGACTTTGCTTTCTCTGCTTAGGATGCTTCTCCCTCCTGCCTTCCCCAGTGCTCAACTACTTAACCTTCAATGCCAAACTCAAATGCCATCTCCTCTGGGAAGCCACCCTGGATTTTTCCAGGTCAAATGAATCTATATACTGTGCTTTCATAGCCCTCAATTGCATTGGATCAGTTACCTGGTCCTCACATGCCTCCCACCTAGACTGTGGGCAACTTGGGCCAAATGCCCCCAGCTGGAGCATCCTCATTGCTTGTCCATTACCAGCACAGCATCTGCCACAATGTTGCCCTCAATATACACTTGTTTTCACGGTGTACTGAAATACAGTTTAACATCATGGTCTATTTTTTTTAAATAAACTTTAAAAAATGGGAATCTTTATTTCATCTGTAAAAGGATGCAGCTTGCAATTTGAATGAGAAGCATATCATGTACAATCAGCTAAAAAAAAACAAACTCAATGTTTATTTTCCCAGAAATGCACTAACATCACACAAATAAAATTAAAGTCACTTTAATAAAGGCTGAAAGTTAATACTAAATGAATCAAGTTCTAGTGCTTAGCAATACAGCATTTTTTTTCCCATTTAGAGGGTGTTTAATACTTAAGAGGTGGTGCCTTCTTATGATTAATTACCAGGATATGCAGCCGACTCCAGTCTTACGAAAGTCCATTTATTGCAAGGTAGGCTATGAAAGTGTTCTCCCTGTAACACCATTAACTACAACGTTTCCTAATTCCTATTAGAAGTATGGCTTATGGTGTACCTGCTAAATTTAACTTGATGGAGGGGGAATTGCGGCTCCCATTGTCTTCTCCAAAGCCATTGAGTTAACAAGTTTTGCATTATTCCATCAGCCAAAGATCACATTATTATTGTAAACTAGACACATGTATATGCTTTGTTTTGTCTTCCAGGCTGTATAATTTTGTAAGTCTTAATTTTAACCCAGTAAAATCCACTTTGGTCTTTTGTGTACAAAAATAGGCTTGTAGCTGTAATCATTAAAAAATGAACATATAGAGAGACAAGTAACTAGATTTATAATCCAACCCCGTATAATTAAGAGACAGCTTTTGATTTCAATGAAATGACAATCGCATAATGGATTTTGAAAACAAGATAAATACGAAGAGGAAGCAACATTTATGAAGTGCACAGGGAGAGAAGTGGTGAGATTTATTTTTCAAGTGATAAAACATCATCCAATCGCAACATTCACTTTTGTGGTTACAATTTGCTAAATGATCTCAAATCTTGTTAATTAAAAAAGGGGGGAGGGTGACACGGCTAAAAGCAGAGGAGATGTCTTCAGTACTTTGAAATGGAAAGATGCCTGCTGATTTTCTTAGGGCTGACTCACCTACAGAAAAACAATTGCTCAGAAATAGTTAACCATTTCATGTTTATTGATTGTTCTTGTGTATACCTCTGTTATTAAAACTTGATTTATAATAGATTATCAAAAATATTTGAGACTTCCTTTTTTAAGTTTCATGTTTTCAGTATTCGATTTCTAGAAACAAAAAATGAACCAGTGTAAAGTAATACTATTTTTTTCCATGACCAGTAGAGTTTAGGGAGCCACTCTGCCTCTTACCCAACACTTGGCTCCAGTTTTTAAAATTAAGGGTTTTTATCTTACCCACAATAAGTATGAGAGTAAGGATGAGAATGGAGACATCTATTTTGGCTCCAAGCCAGCCCAAATTGACCAAGAGACAAGTTTCCTATAATTTGAAGATCTGCAGTAAAAAATGAACCTATTGTTTTTGCCAGCCTTTATTTAGCTGTTTGCAATAAAAAAAATTCTATATTGCTTTAAAGAAAACCATTCTTATAACTTTCGATTTGACAAGACAGAAAAGTTAGTCATTGCAAATGAATCTACAAGGTTGCTATATGAGATTTCTGCTTTGGTAGTTCTAATATCCCACAGTTGTGCTGGTAAAGCTAGGATGACTTGTCTTCTAGAGTCTAATGCTCACCTTTAAAAAATAAAAAATGTGCTTGCTGTGATAAAACTGAAGAAAAATGTAACTGATGTCTTCTACATATTTCCAAAGTAGAAGTTGTCACTTGTCTTATTTTGTCCAGGCAAAACAAACAGAATAAAACAATCTCATTTTAATGCAGAACACATTAGGAATGCATTGGCAGGTCAATTCTTTGTTTTATCTTTGGATGTACAGTTATAAAATGTAGAAACTTGGGTCACACATCTAACTTAGCAATGGTAGCAATGATTGTTGGCTGTCTACTAATACTTAACATCACCTTTGCCAGTGATGACATTTTTAGGGGGTACCCGAGTACATAGAATGAGGGCTACATCTTCCTGTTCCCTTGCAGCTGGTTGAACCCCCATGATTAAGCTCTGGTCAATGGGAGGTGGGCAATTTCCTGGTTGTGACTGTAAAGGTAGATATTAAGTACTGTCCTCTCTTGTTTTTAACCCTCCAAACACATTGGCTGCAATGTGTTTATGTTAAGAGGGCACACTTCAGGATCAGTGATGACCATTGTCATTTCTTTAGCACTTACTATGAGTCAAGTGCTATTCTTTAAACCTATTGTCTCATAACAACCTTATGGAGTAGGTGCTACTATTATGTCCATGTTATAGATGAGCAAACTGAGGCACAAAGAACTAACACAACCAGTAAATGGCAGAATTAGGATTTTAATTTAGGCAACCATGTCATAGTCTATACTCTTAACTGCAACTCAATACTGCCTCTAGAAATGGCAAGGTCGCTAGAGCAAAGGAGCCTAAGTCCATATACTGTGGAGCCATCGTATTAACACTACACCACCTAGCTGTTATTTTGGCTATTATTTTGTTTCTCTAAAAAGCAGCCAAACGCATATCCTTAATGAATGAAAAAACAATGGACAAAGTATGTAATTTGATTATTGAGGAAGGTAGGCAAATCTGGTCTAAATGTCCAATGAAATGACAAGGCAAGAAACCCACAACTAAAAACCAAGTCAAGTCACAGCTGAAATCTGAACCCCAACTCTAGGACCTCTGATAGCCAATAAAATACATATATGCTGTCTCAGTCCAACCCTCAAAACTTAGGGTTTCATTAAAAGGAAAACTGTGTTCCCCTTGAGAAAAAGTTGCATGTCAAATATTTGTTTTCCTAGAATTTCTCTTTTTCTTCTACTTTCCTCTGTAGGTAAAGATTATATGAAGATTACTTTTTTGGCAGGGGGTGAAGTAGATTGAAGTAATATTCAGTTTTTACATGATTTTGACTTTTTAAATATTCAGAGCCATTTACTTTGTTTACATTTACTTTGTTGTCTTTCTGTTTTTCCGGAAGTTAATGATTGCCTCATTTTTTTTACTTGCTTAGTTTTACTTGCTAAATTTATTTGCTTCATACCCCAAATCTTTGCCTGGAGTATAAAATTCTCTTAATGCAGTCATATAACAAGTAATTAATCAGTTCCATGTTTTAGTTGGAAACATGTTTCCCAGAGTCCTCTCTTCTGCTTCAGTTTCCCAGTAACATTCCAGGAACAGTTACATGTGAAGTAAGTTTTTGGGAACTCGCATAATTGAAAATGTTGACTTGATCCTTACACTTAACTAATCACTTGGCTATGTATAGAATTTTAGGTTGTAAATAATCAGAATTTTGAAGACATCACTCCATTATTAACTAGTGTCCAGTGTTGCTGTTAAGACCTTTAATTCTTGTGTGTTTATTTTCTTTTTTTTTGACTTATGTTCTTCTCATCTTTACAGGAAAATTTTAGAATCTTTCCTTAATTCCTGATGTCCTAAAATTTCATGATGTTCTACCTTAGTGTAGGATTATTTCTATTCATTGGAGTGTGCATTTGATGGACTTAAATCTAGTGACCAATGGCCATTAGCTCTAAGGAAATTAAAAACCAAACAATACTTCTTAATAATCTCACCTCTTTTGTTTTGCTTTCTTTTCATAGCACTCCTACTATTTAAATATTAGACTTCCTTGATTAATTCTCTTAAGCTTCTTATCTTTTCTCTCCTATTTTCCATCTCTTTAACATTTTGTCTTACATTCTTGGAGGTTTCCTCAATTTTATCTTCTAAATCTTGGATTGTGTTAAAAAAAAAATTTCACACTATACTTTTAGTTTCCAAGGAGTCTTTATTGTTTTTCTGAATGTTCCTCTTAAAAAATTAGTCTTACATTTTTTTTTTATGACTGCAAAAGTCTCTTATCTCTGAGAGTATTAATTGTATGTTTGATGTTTCCTTTTCCTCACTACACTCTATTTCCTGTGAGTTGTCTCATCATTTATTTATGTTGACACAATCTTTCAAATTAGTGGCATTCTTCAACTACGTGGGGACTATTGGCTGTCTGGTGTGAGGTACTTTTTGGAGCTTATTGGAAATGCTGTCAGCGAGTGGGGTTTCTTGACCAGTAGCCTTGCCATCAATATTCAGGTAAGGACTGGCCATGCCATGGGGGTGGGGCATCAAGCTTAGCATTAGAGTGGGCCAGTTTCCTTAGTCAAAAATATCCCAAACTACTATCTGGAGGCTGTAAGTTTTAGGAGCTGAAGGAGAAACAAACTGCCTGAAGCATTTGGCACGCAGACTCTCATTTAATTTTCTGTTTTTAATATGGTGCCCCATCTTTGCCCTTGTGGCCTGACATCTTCAAGTTCAGATAGTCTTGGGTCCAGAAGGCAACCTTCCACCTCTTCTGCCAGTGTGGAGGAAGGGCAGCTTCCAGGCAGTCTGGGTTGGGGGAGGGGCACTTGGGGTCTAAGGACTCTTTATAGAACCTTTCAATCACTTCTGTTCTTCCAGTCACTATCTGTACTTACGCCTTCAGAGGTACCAGATGCCTCCAAACCTGAGCCTTTCTGGAGTTCTGCAGCATAAATTGGCTTAGCTTTTATTAAGTAAGTAGGCTTTAGCAATTTGTACCATTCTAAATGTTTATACTCATCCATCTGCTTTCTATCACCCCAAACTTGGTATCTTTTCTTGTTTGCTGTCATCCCCTATCCTGTTTTCTTTGTTCTTATGAGTTCATGACTTTTTATAATTCCATTACTGCCATTTTAGTGGTATTTCAGGAAGGGATGGAGATAAACACTGAGTTCAATCTGCCATAGTTAACTGAAAGTGCATTTTTTCTTTTTCTTTTTATTAAAAAATAATTATTTTTTGTGGTGAAAAATGATGAAGACAAACTGAAATTATTTTAGAAACAAATTAACTATTTTGGCAGAGCAGAAAGAGGATATTATAAGGTTGGATTCTGATTTTGTCTATTTTCCTTTTTACTGCAGTTGATAGAAACAAGGTTCTAGTGACTAAGAGATCATCATGTTCCAGAATAGCTGATCATAGAGAGAGATTCCTATTTATTTATTGGTGTTTCCTTTGATAAAGTGGTCTTTCCACCTGTCCTCATTTGGATTCATTTTCTATTATTGTATCCAGATGGCCCTTGATCATCAAGACTGAATCTCTAAAGAACAGATTCATTTACTCGTAACTCTGGCCTAAGCTGCTTTATTTCATATTTTCTTTTTAGGACTGGTAATGTGGTTAGGGCCAAATGCTCTCATGGGTTTAGTTCATTCTTTATCTTGGAGTCTTGGAAAACTTGCAGAGTATGCAAACATTTTCTTGCAACATTTTGAACTGTTGTTGTTGTTCAAATGATCCAGTAGAGATAAATGCACAGGGCCCTTATATGTTCTCACATTTGTGTGTGGAAAAGGTTTCCTGGCAGGTATAACATTCTCCTTCTGGGGAGGTGGTGGTCCTCAGCAGCCTGCTCTACCAGTCGTCCTTACAACACTGGAAAATATGTTTTCACTTCAGCAACAGACAACTCTCCTTGGCCTCCATTGTCTGAGATACACCATCGCAAATTCACTTTGTTCCAACATATTTTTTTAAGGCGGAACTGAACTTCCATACTCTTCCACAGAAATCTGCCCCCTAGTTGTGAACTAGGGTCCTTCCTAGTAGGACATAAATATTAGGTGCCTCAAAATTGAATTCTTTTTTTGGTAAACTGGTAGCAAGTGAAACTATCTTTCCAAAAGTGGGTCAAGCCTCATTCTGACTCCTTCTCACCAGGGGGAAGAAGCATTTCTCTATCAATTACATGGCTTAATCACTGGCCAAACCAGGAAGTCATTCTTCCTTCAGGAATCATTTGTGCAAGTAGATGGAGGGCTGCTCTCCACATTAGGGAGGTGGCTTAATGCAATGAAACATGGAAACAGCTGCAAAGAAGAAAGGAAGGAAAACTATACATTCTTCTTTTTCTTTTTTTGGAAAACTATACATTCTTAATGTTCTTCATATTTCCAAAATATTATAGATAACTTCCCAGTCACTCCTGACACATGGAAAGGTGCACAGAATGGACTTCCCATAAAACATTCACACACAACAAAGTTAATGTAAGACGTGACCGACTTCCTTTTATCATAGAAATGTCAGAAACGGGAGGTGTGGATAGATGCACATAACTTACATAACTTGTGTAACTGTCCTTTGAGCATCATCAGTGTTCCAGACTCCTTGGATTATTCTATCCTTTAGTATTTAGGATCTCCTGAAGTCCTGCCCGAAGGACTCTGAGAAATCAGTCACTCCTCCTTGCTCCTAGGGATGCTTGGGCATTTACATACCTCAGGCCACTTCCCCCACCCCCACTCCCTCCGAATTTCTGACTCAGCCTTTCCCACTGCCTTTACCCCTGCAGGCTCTCTCCCTCATCCCCAGAGCTTGCCCAGTCCCAAGACTGCTGTGCACAGCAGGGTCTATTGAAGGTGTGGAGGAAATGGAGAGAGGCCATAAGTCACCACAGCACAAAGTACAAGTTAATACAGGCTCATGGCCTTCATTGTCCACACACCCACCTGACACCCCCTGCAGGGCATGTCTCACTCTCTGGGTCAGTCTCTCACAGCTTTGGCTTTCCCCTATTCTACCACTGGGGGCTCAAGTGACCACCTTCCCTCCACGGGCTGCTTGCCTCTCAAGACCCTCGGTGTGTCCAGTCCCCAGCTGCTGCCCCCTGCGGTGGCGGAATAGAGAGGCTCCTTCAGCTTCACTACTTCCTGAGCATATCCTGAGGCCTCATCTCTCTCAACCAAAAGGTCTGAGCAGGTCTGTTCCTAGCCAGTAGGACCCTCTACCCCAAGCGAGTTTTGCTGAGTCCCTGGAAACCAAGAGCTGGGCGGGCAGTGTCTGCGTGAGACAGAAACTGCATTTTCTTCACATCACACTCATTTACTCGATGGAGAAAAATGTTTCTGGAATTGTCACTAATCGCATCTACCAGTGCACGCAGGCTCTTGGTGAAGGCTATTCCTGGTGCAGAACATGTTACAATCCCACTCCGCGCACGTTAAGAGCGCCCAGGCCCATGTTCCACCCGGCCTAGCGCACCTCACCTGGCAAGGCTGCCGTGGGCTCTCACACTAGCTCTCCAACATGGGGCTGTAACTAAAGCAGATGTGCTTTTTCCTTTTTAAGGCAAGAGTGTGATGTCATTGCCATCAATGTAGTGACTCGGCAGCCGGCGTCAGGACAGGAGCTTGACCACATGTGCCAAAAGGCGCTGAGAGTTTGGGACAGGGACCCACCTGCCGGCAGGATGCTGGGATTGTGCTACTCTCCTCCACCAGCTCTTGGGGAAGACGGAACTTTCCAGGGGCTAAATCTTCCACTTTGTGCAACACCATTCTTCCTCTTCAGAGAGCTTCCCTGCGTCTGGGCATGCGGGGGGCTCTAGCGCTATTGTTCGGAGCTAGCTGGGTCAGGCGCGCCTTCTGCAGTCCCGTCCCCCAAGGAAACTCCCTCCCCTCGGAGCTGAACTAGCCCAGGCGCTTGCTAAGCCCTGCTCATGAGTTACTCCATTTAATCCCTGTAACAGCCCTATCAGATATGTGCTCCTATTACAACCTCCCGTTTTACAGATGAGAAAACACAGGTTAGGTCGCTTGTCGAAGCCCACACAAATAGTAAATGACAGTCCTGGGATTCGAAGAATGGCTCCAGATATATGCCATATTGGTTTCAGAGCTCTCCTCCACTTGGGAGAATGTCTTGTTTGCAACCCCTAATAACAAATTCATGATGGACCGGGAGGGCTCATAATATCCTACCTTGTGTCTATTTGTATTCAAACCTGGCTATGTTTATAGTTGTTTTATTTATCCTCATTTTTCGAAGGACAGATATTAAGAGAAAGAATGTTGCTTCTAGGGAAGCAATAACAGGACAGAAAACCTGAACCCACCCGATGGAAACTAGGTGTCCTCATTATTCTCTTAGAGCACTCTGGCTTCTCCCCCTGCATTGCACTTAGCACAGTTTATAAATTGTGTTAGTTTGTCTGTTTATTTTTGTCTCTGTTCTCCACCAGATCGAAGGTTTCAAGAGGACGGGGAGGGCGTCTTTTTTTATTCCCCACCGAATGTACAACTTCTAGGTAGTGGTGGCATATAAATGACTTAGGATAATTCTAGTTGAAGGAATAAGAGAATTATAATTCATGTATTTCTCTTCCTTTTTTTAATAAGTTGGCTAGAAATAAAGATGCATCCTCAGAGTTCTAGAAGCTTGCTTTAACATTGCTTAGGTCCAGAATGCATCTTTGCTTCTATGGAAACTGATCAATGCTTATCAAGATGGTCTGGTTGAAAAAATTTCTGGTTTTGTTTCTTAAAATGTTGAAGCAAAAAGAACCTGCACTTACTACATGTGAGAATTTATTTTTCATTTGGTTCTTTAAACCATTACGGAGGAGGTTTTGCTAGATTTTCATTTCATTGATGAGGATTCCCTTAGAGTTAGTTCCAGGATGTACTTTTTATTCGAGTGAACTTTGAAATGAAAACAAATCTATACTCACTATTAATTAAGTGTTAAATCTTTCTCTCCACCAAGAGTTCTTAAGTAGAATGCAGTTGTATACACCGGAAGCAGAAGAAAGGTGCTATTTGATAAAACATAAGAAAAAGTCACAAAAAAACCCACAACATATTTAGCATTAGGAAGCTCTGATGTGTTTATAACAGCAATTATAAGGTCAAATTCCATATAACACAGGGTGTGGTCACTCATGATGCAAACCTCGGGCAGTAAATTCTTCTTAGAAACAAATGTATTGGTTGGACTCGTATGTGGCAAGTGAAGAGAGTCAGCTAACGTCCCAGGAAATTAGTTGGTTCACAACATTGAGAACCCCAGATCTGGCACAGCTGGGTTCAGAGTCAAAAAATATTTTAAGTCTTCACATCCTCTCGAGCTGTCTCCTTGTCTCTCTCTCTTCTAGGGCTGCTGTCGGAGCTTGGCCCCAGGCTGCCGAAAGCTCCTTCCACGTGGTTTGCTCAAGCACCAGGGCAGCTGACCCCCACGGTTGGAGCTCTGCAGATTCATGCCGGGAGATGAGAGGGATGGTCCTAGCATCCGTAGGCCAGATCTTGAGGGAGCCGTTCACTGACCTCTTGGTGAAATGTGTCTGTCCCTGAGCCAGTGCCTCGACCGGGGGATGGGATGAATTAGGTCCTGTGCCCATGTCGGCGGGAGAGGGGAGGCAAGCCTTGTCGATGGGCCGATGGAAAAGTGCTGTCCAAGGAAGGCGTGTGGATGCAGAGCAGGCAAGATAGATGGTCTCCAGCTTCACCTCCTTTAGGAGAGTAGAAAAGAACAAAGGAAAAGTCATACCAGGTATGGTGCCTATCACAGAAAGTGCTCAGACACTGTTTTTTTTTTTTATTATTATTAATT
>NC_138374.1:2902088-2943410 GCF_054177405.1 Leptonychotes weddellii
TTTCTTCGATCTCCTGTTGAGTTTGTAGGTGTTCAGAATGGTTTGATCCCTATCCAGCTGAATTCCTGAGAGGAGACGAAATCCAGGTCTCCTACTGCTCCGCCATCTTGCTCCGCCCTCCCCAGACACTGTTTTTAATTACAAAGTAGATGAAAGAAAAGTATGCCTTAAAAGCATGTCAGAGGTTTTAAGTACCTGGTAACATTTTATTGCCACAGTAATCTCTCCTCATCCACTCCGTGGTTTTAGTTACCGGGGACGCACTGGGGTCAGAATGCAGGTGATCCTCCTTCCGAAACATTGTCAGAATGTCAGTGGTAGCCGATGACGCCTGCGCTTCACCTCCTTCACCTTATCACACAGACATTATCGCAAGAAGAAGGGTGGGTGCAGGACAATAAGATAAAAACCACATTCGCATAACTTTTATTATAGTATAGTGTTATAATTGTTCCATTTATATTATTAGCTGTTGTTGGTCTTACTGTGCCTAATTTATAAGTTAAACTTTATTGTAAGTATGTATGCATAGGGAAGAAAACAGTATATATAGTATTTGTTCGTGATTTCAGGCATCTCCTGGGGGACTTGAAACGCATACCCCATGGATAAAGTGGGGGACTACCATATTTCAAAAGTTATTCAAATAACTTGGATACAAATGTATTCTGTTCTCTAAATGAAACTGTCCAAAACACTTTGAAGATTTAATTAATTTTCTTATTATATGCTCCTAAAAATATTTGGTAACTATTATATGTCAATTCATAGTCATGTTTTAGTTCAAGAGTTTCTGTCATTCATATTAATTTATTAATTTGTAGGTTTATGATCCTAGTGACTCAAAATTTTGCTTTCCAGAATTTTAATTTTTATTGTTAACATTTTGAAATTATTTTTTAAAATTTAAATTCTAGTTAGTTAGCATAGGGTGCAGTATTGGTTTCAGGGGTAGATTTCAGTGATTCATCACTGACATACAACACCCAGTACACATTCCATCAAGTGCCCTCCTTAATACCCATCACTCATGTAGCCCGTCCCCCTCCCACCTCTCTCCAGGAACCCTCAGTTAGTTCTCTATCCTTAAGAGTCACTTATGGCTTGTTTTCCTCCTCCCCTTCCTATATGTTCATCTGTTTTCTTTCCTAAATTCCTCATATAAGTGACATCATTTGGTATTTGTCTTTCTCTGACTGACTTTTTTCACTTAGCATAATATACTCTAGCTCCATCCACATCCTTTCAAATGACAAGATTTCATTCTTTTTGATGGCTGAGTAATATTCCATTATAAACATTATAAACTATTGGGAGTTCATCAAGATAAAAACCTCTGCACAGCAAAGGAAACAACAACAAAAGTAAAAGGCAGCCTATGGAATAGGAGAAGATATTTGCAAATGACATCTCTGATAAAGAGTTTGTATCTAAAATCTATAAAAAACTTATCAAATTCAATACCCAAAAAACAAATAACCCAGTTAAGAAATGGGCAGAAGGCATGAATAGACACTTTTCCAAAGAAGACATCCATGTACCCCTTTGAATCTGTATGTTTGTGCCTTTTGGATAGATGCTTAATAGTACAATTGCTGGGTCATATGGTAGCTCTATTTTTTACTTTTTGAGGACCCTCCATACTGTTTTCCAGAGTGGCTGCACCAGCTTGCATTCCTACCCACAGTGCATGAGGGTTCCCCTTTCTTCGCATCCTTGCCAACATCTGTTGTTGGCTAACATCATCCTCGCTAACATGTTAGCCATCTGGATGTATTCTTTGGAAAAGTGTCTATTCATGTCTTCTGCCCGTTTCTTAACTGGGTTATTTGTTTTTTGGGTATTGAATTTGATAAGTTTTTTATAGATTTTGGATACAAACTCTTTATCAGAGATGTCATTTGCAAATATCTTCTCCTATTCCATAGGCTGCCTTTTACTTTTGTTGTTGTTTCCTTTGCTGTGCAGAGCTTTTTATCTCGATGAAGTCTCAATAGTTTATTTTTGCTTTTGTTTCCCTTGCCTACAGTGACATGTCTAGCAAGAAGTTGCTCTGGCCAAGGTCGAAGAGGTTGCTGCCTGTGTTCTCCTCTAAGATTTTGATGGTTTCCTGTCTCACATTTTGGTCTTTTATCTACTTTGAATTTATTTTTGTGTGTGGTATAAGAAAGTGGTCTAGTTTCATTCTTCTACATGTAACTGTTCAATTTTCCCAGCACCATTTGTTGAAGAGACACTTTTTCCCCCATTGGACATTCTTTCCTGCTTTGTTGAAGATTAGCTGACCATATAGTTGTGTGTCCATTTGCGGGTTTCTCTTCTGTTCCATTGATCTATGTGTCTGTTTTTATGCCAGTACCATACTGTGTTGATGACTACAGCTTTGTAATATAACTTGAAGTCCAGAATCATGATGCCTCCAGCTTTTTCTTTTTCAGGATTGCTTTGGCTATTTGAGGTCTTTTGTGGTTCCATACAAACTTTAAGATTGATTGTACTGTAGAAAATGCTGGTGGTATTTTGATAAGGATTGTATTAAATGTGTAGATTGCTTTGGGTAGTATAGACATTTTAACAATGTTTGTTCTTCCAATCCATGATCATGGGATGTTTTTCCATTACTTTGTGGCCTTTTCAATTTCTTCCGTAAGTGTTCCATAGTTTTCAAAGTACAGGTCTTTTACCTCTTTAGTTAGGTTTATTCCTGGGTATCTTATTATTTTTGGTGCAATTGCAAATGGGATCAATTCCTTGATTTATTTTTCTGTTGCTTTGTTATTGGTGTATAGAAAAGGAACAGATTTCTGCACATTGATTTTATATCCTGCAACGTTACTGAATTCATGTATTAGTTTTAGCAAATTTTTGTGTGCTTCCTGGAATTTTTAATTAATTAATCCAATCAATATTTATTGAGTAGGAAGTATTATCAGGTATTATTGTAGGTGCTGTGCAGGAATTCAAAGATGAAATGTGTAAAGAGACAAATTTGTAATTTAGCCAGAGGACTGACAATTTAACCATTTAAGAGGCAGTGATGGGTAAAAATGGCCAGTGTGTTTTTACTGTAGGGGAAGAGAGAACACACCCGGAAGTTTCATGCACAAGTGACCCAGCAGAAAAGTAAAGTTCAGAGAAAAGCAGCAACTTACTTGAGCTGATTTTTGTTTAGCCAGGACTGTGCATGATTTAAAAGATGTGCATGACACATGTAGCTGTACATAAGGCGAGTAGTGTGAAGCTTTGGTTCAAGGTGGACTGTCGGTCACCTTGGATTGACAATGACTACTTGTAGTTATGGAATAATGTAATAATGAGACACTGGATTGATGGAAAAAGTGTGGATTATAAGAACGAATAACACCATGTTTGCAGAGTTCCTATATTAAGACAACACATTATTTATGTGACCTCGGTTTTAGCTTAGCAAGAAGAAATCGGCCAGGAAATGTCCACACTTTTACAGGCAAATATCTTAGCCTCACTAGAGTATTTGGGGAGGGACGTGGGCACAGAGGAAGGGCATGGGAAGTGAGGCAAGAATAAAGGGAGTTACAGGCAGGAATGCGGAGTGGTGTTGGCATTCTGTTGGCATCTGTGGGCACTGGAGCTTGCTTGCCAGGATTTTGTAGGTGCCTTATGGAAAGTGTCTCGGAACAGGCATTTGGGGGACAAAGGCGGGAAGGTTTCCCCAACAGCCTCTGTCTCCCGGTGGTCAAGGGTGGCCCTGAGGGTGTGCACTACCCTGTTCTCTCAGATGTGCTTGTGTGAGTGCTGTGCAGGTCCTCCTGGGCAGCCTGGGGCAGGAAGCCAGAGGACTGGAGTGCTTTCTGATGGGAGATGCTATCACCACAGATGACCAGAGGTGGTCAGAGCCTGCACACAGCTGAGTGGTGCAGTGGCTGGAGGAAGCCGGGGCAGGGAGAACCTACAGAGGTGCACAGAGGGGAGGCAGATGTGGGCAGGCTGAACGCATGGCCCAAGGTTCACCAATAGGAGACTGAATGGGGACCAGACACCAAGGCTGGCCAGAGGCTTTGCCTCCACACCACGCAGCCAATCTCTGCTGACAAAATAAATGGCCATAAAATCAGAGGATTTACCAGTTTGAATGCTGCACATGTCAACAGACATCTTAATGCTGATTAATTTTGTACTGGCAATATTCTCTTGAGTGATGTGTGCATGTAAGAAATTAACACAGTGAGTACAAATATCAGAAAATAACCGGTAGAGAAGAGATTGCACTAGAACCGAAGATGCCTAAGTTCTCTGCAAAGAAAACACATCCTGCTCTCTATAAAACCAGGAAAGGCATAGATATGTTGGTAGTGCTCTTGTAGTTAGTAAAACTTTACGCAATCTTCAGAAGTATAAGGTGCATGCAGAAGAATCCAAACAAATGTAGCTATTGCGACACCGGAGGGAGGCATCTGATCTCAGGAATTAGAGTGAGCATTTGTACATCGGCCAAATTGCACTAAGCAAGGTGGGGCTTCCTCCAGACCGGGCATCAGAACTCAGACCAGAGTGAGATGGTGAGCCACTTGCTTTGAGCACAAAATTGAACAGGCTTCAGAAACTAGCAATGGAGATGTCTAAGACTTTAATGCAATATTTAAAAAATCAAAATGAATGCCAAAAATCCAACATGAATCAAATGCCAAAATTTTCTGTGGAAAGCGGGTCAGCATCGAGGATATTTCTTCTTGCTTCGGGCTTCAGTATGGTTTGACATAGCACTATTGTTGATCACCTTGCATTGATTCTGACTTTTTAAAAATATTACGTACCAATTATGGAACTTTTTGCCCTCTCAAATTTGTGCCCAAGATGAGGATTTTATTCTCCCGACTGTAGTTCTAGCCCAGCTGGGAATACTACCAGGAATTTTCTAGACCAGTAACGAATTTCTGCCAGTTGGGCCCATGCTATCACATGGCGATCTCAGACTCACCTTGAGTAGTCATATTATTTGTTATTTCATTTTCAACACAGTCTACATAGGAATAGAAAAACCTTTGCATTCAAAATGCAGGTCTGGTTTTAGCCTCTCGACTTAGGAAAGTTTTGATTCTCCCCGTGAGGTCAGCAAAAGGCAGAGGTCCAGGTCGCACTGCTGTCCGTCTGCCTGCTCAGCGGCCTTCCCTCCATCAGGATGAGGTGGCACCAGGAGGCCCAGGCCCTGCAGTGTGCTCCTGGGCACCCCTGTGCTTTGGAAGGCAGCGTTCCTTCAGCTTTTGGCTGCAGCCCAGGAGGGAGGCCCGTGGTCGGGGCCATAAGTGGTTAAATTCCCTCTCGCACGGAGAGGCGATGCTGAAGGAGTGACGTCAAGGATGAGGCGGGCGTGTGGGCACGATTGAAAAATGAGGGTTCCCCGCATGAGAAATGGCTGCTTTGCAAAAGGGCAGCCTGGCTCTCGCCCAGTGTGTCTTCCTGTGAGGAATGGGGCCATCTTTTACCTTCCTGCCTGAAAGGGTGTGTGAGCACTCGGGCCTGGCTCCCGGCTCACCCCAGCCATGAATTTGCTGCTTCTTAATGTAAAATCTGCCTTTTCTGGTCATTGTGCCAGTTTATTTATGGCCTGTCTTTGGGGGGCTCTTGATCAATAGATTTAGTCCCACGTATATTTCTTCCTTTCAGTTGTTCTTGGTTATATTTTAAAATTACACAGGACTGCTAATGATTGTGAGCTTGCACTGAGTGAATGGGGTCTTTGGCTGCCGGGCGGCGAGCCTTTAAAGGCTTTGTGACACCAGGTTAATACCAGCCTTCCAGACGGGCCCGTTTCTGGGCTTGGCTTCTACATGGAAGAGGAAGGAAGGAGGCTAGCTGGTGGGAAGGGTGGGCAGCCTGGAGGTGTGCCCACTGGGGATCTGTCCTCACTATGGGGTGCTCCAACTTTGTCCTTACTGTCAGAGTTGCATTTGGACAGTTAGAATTACTGAGGGCAAGATGCCAAAGTCCTTCTGTCCATTTGTCCACTTGCCCTTGGCCGTGTGCCTTCCGATATTAACAAGACAGCCTCCTAAGAATCTCCGGGGTGCCGTGCCCAGGTGAGGCCTGGGAACATCACCTTGGAAGGGCCAAGCAGGTGCCTGGTGCAGGGGGCATTACAATAACAACTGCTCATTGGTCCCTAAGGGAGCACAGCCAGGGGTCATGAGTCCTGCCTAATTTGAGCACAGACAACCGAGCCCAGCAACAGATTTGTGTGATTCAGTTAAATTATTGTTTGCATTTTCATGCAAATGAAGATAAGTTCTTCTGGCGCGTGAATTGTGCGTTTAATAAAAGCTGCAGCTTTTTGGACTGTGAGCAGAATGTGTTAACTCGGGTCACAGGGGTGGTCTTGGAGCTGTGCGTTTCCAAGTGCTTCAGCCCACTGGAGCCCAGTAATTCCCACGGATTCGGTAATTCACGGGCAAGATATTCTCACACCTCCCCTTCCTTTGCCTCTTGTATTCCACAGAGCAGCCTTATCTGCACCTATCAATTACGGCAGGTACGGCAGTATTAATTTATTTCCTGGTATCTCTTTCCCTGCGCTTGGTGGGGGCACACTCACTTAAAATACAGATATTTTCCCCCTTGCTGGAGGCTTTGGTGAAACAAGGCCAATATTTGACATTTGGGACTTCAGCTGCTGCATCTCGCAAAGTTTGGATGTGTTAATGAACAGAAATAAAGAGAGCAGAGAGGCTGGAAAATTAGCGGCCAGTGGAGAGCATGCAAACAGGAAGCCGTTTGATTATGTGCATGGGTGCAAAATTAGGAAAAGAATTTGAAATTGTCTTGTGCACAGAGATTCCATTGTTTTCAAAGAATAATTCCATCTATTTTAACATTTTCAAGTGTAATTCCATTGGTAATGGCTCTTCCTTTGATTGTGAGTGATGTTAATTAAAGGTGTGGCTCTGCGTCTGTTTTGGCAGTTAGACTTATATCTTTTGTTTAAAAACTCAGAGTGCTGGCTTTCCTGCCCAGCCTCCCTCCGTGTTTCTGTTTTGGTGATGTGATGACAGACTTACAGTGTTTCCTTGTGTGTATGGTAACAGATGTTTATGTGAATAACAGACTTTTTTATGAAGGCATACACTTTATAGCCAAATACTAATTAAAAATAATTGCATGTAAGCATTTTTGTTTATTCCCTGTTGTGCATCTTTAATCATTTGAAATCACCTGCAGTTGAAAATTGAGGCAAAGATTTGATACTGCAATTATAAGAGGCCATCTGACTATATATTAGGTAGAAATAGCAACATATTTGAGAGAAAAAAAAATATTAGAGCAGAGTGCCAGGTTATTCTGAAGTCTCTTGTATACTGGGTCAAAATACTAATACATAACTTTGTTAAACTAATAGGATTTTAAGGCATCATTCAACCACTGAAACAACTGCTTCATGAATAATATTATATACCTGACACATTTTGTGCACTAACAAGCTCATTACAAGTAGGTTTTAATTAGAGGCGTAACAGATGGTTCCCAATAAATATGGGCAGTGGTGACGCCCTGGCCTTAATTTTTTTTTTTTTCCTTTTAAAGACAAAAATTGCAGGTAATTGAGAGACTCAGAATTTTAGTCTGGGTTTAATAGTATGTGTTCATTTAAAACAAAGTGTCAAGCACCAGGGATGTGAGTCAGATAGTTGAACGCTGAAATAAGAACACAGGGTTAAAAACGACTTTCCTGTTTAGAAGCGAGCTTCCCCATGCCGTGGCGGGGCCGGGCCACGTGCAGCCCCCGGGGTGACTCACCGCGGCTTGCTCGTCCGGGCTTTGTTTTTAAGCATTGCCTGTCAATGCATTATGAAGAATTAATAAGACATTTCAGAGTGTCCATGAACTCCAACAGCGAACACTCTCACCTCTGTGACATTTAACAAAAACACTTAAGCAGAAAATAAAAGGAATGATTAAAAAAGCGACATGTACCTCTCTGCATAAAGCATTTTAATACTATTTGGGGACATGCGAAGGAAGAGCGAACAGATAAAGTAAGTTCCACTGCACGAATTTTCATTTTAAATGAACCAGACTTGACATTTGTGTTCCGGGCGGGGTAAGGCATTTGGCGAGTCTTGTGCATAAAAGAAGGCTCGGGTTTTGAGGTGGAATTTACTCTTTATTTATTTGGAATCATTTGCCTTTGGTGGAGAGAAAATTCTTATTTAAAATAAACAAGCAAACTCCAACACACACACACAAAATCAAGAGAAGTTTAGAAATAAATGTATAAGAATTTAAAGAAAGCATCATTTTGTCAATTTTTCTTTTAAATGGGCTTTTTTTTTTTTTTTAATAGGATGGGGGGGCCGTTGAGCGAGAACCGCAAGCCCCTAATGAATGCTGGTACCTTTGTAACCTCCAACTCCATCTGAAAATATGGTTTTCGGAATGTTGGTGTGGACAGCCCTGGAAGCAGGTCTTCACAGCAGATCGACAAAGGGCTGTTTAAGGGAAAGCAAGAGATCGCAGTGTGTGGGGAGGCTCCTCGAAAATTTCAGAATTAGAAATGGAGATTATTGGACATGCTTTTTTATTCCAAGGGCATTTTCCTGCTGGCTCCCTTCCCACCATGTCCCTACCTTGTTTTTCAAGTGGCATTTCTTCCCGCACACACAGTGGAGTTGCGTTTCATGGTACGCCATTGCCTGAAAATAAGGCCACTTCAGGTATAAAATATTCCACCCATATTCCCTGGGGCAAATCGCTGACATGTAGCAGCTCCTCTGACGTGGAGCCACCAGGCCGACAGACGTGTGGAGAGAGTCACACATCTGCAGCATCGAGCTCCACAGCCAGAAATAGCATTAGTTAGAGTGTGAGGGTTTTAATTTCATTAAGAATTTTTTTGACAGCATGACACCCCAGAGTCTTGTTCCAGTTGTTCCTATCACTTAAGTAGAGGAGGGGACGGGGAAGCAGGAATAAATCCCCAGGCTGGACTCGTAAATTTCACTGTCAGAGGTAAGAAGCGCCCCTCGGTCTTTATCAACTCGTGGTGCTCTTGGTGAAAATTCCACGGACATCCGTGGGAATGTGCAGCAGGCTGTGCGGGGCCAGAGGGCCCCATCTGGAATTTGGGCACTGGAGGGCGTGCTGCGTGGGGCCTGCTTTATGCGTGTCACCAAGTGGCATGGTGACTAAGATGCACAGAGAGACAGGGATGTGTCATTCTGAGTGACTTCAGAATGAAAATAACCAAGGCTTCCATTCAACAGATGGAATGAAGAAGCGCTCGTCAAGAAGCCGAGTGAGCAGTATGCGATCTGGCAGAACCTGCCCAGTTCTGATAAGTGTCCTCCACGTTCTCCCCGCGCTGAGCCTGTTTTCCAACTGCCAACCCCTCTCACTTCCAGACCGTGCCCCCGCCCCCCATCTGCTCAGGACAGTTGACAAAGGCCACGACAGCTGTGCATGACAGGTAACGACCAGTCCTTTCCCACCAAGAAGACTGCCTTGCCTCTAGTGACCAAGGGCCAGCAAAAGAGGGAAAGTTATTTCTTACTCTTGAGATGCCAGGATCACAGTGCCCCCAGGACTTGGGACTGTCATCCTTCATGCTGAACTAGTTCACGGGGACTGTAGCGAAGATTAGTAGATGCTTGGCCTCATTGTCATCAGCGCAGAGATGAAACCCAGCCACACGCTGGACGAGGTGGATGGCCTGCGAAGTGAAGAGCCTTGGATAGACTTTGGGAGGCCAGACCGTCCCTGGGTTGCCTGGTTAATCTTGGAGGAGCATTTATTTCTGCCCGTTGCAACTCTGTCTTCTCCCTACCCTGCTGTCTAAAGGGGGTTATTGGTACTGGGTTTTCCAATTGCTTTCGGGAGGCGTCAGTGTTGAAAACACGTTAACCAGACTGCACATGAAGAGCGCTCTCTTTGCCTTTTGCCAGGAGGCTGTGGTTTGTCCCCTGCCCAGCCCGGTCCACCTTCCAACATACTGGGGATGGGCTCTGCCTTCATTCCTCTGGGCTGCTAGAACAAATTACCACAGATGGGGGGCTTACGCAGCAACAATCATGTCTTACAGTTCTGGAGAGGAGAAAGTGCAAGAATCAGGGGCTGCCAGGGCCAGCGTCCAGTGAGGACCCTCCTCCTGGCTTGCACATGGCCGTCTTCTTGCTGTGTCTTCTCATGGTGGTCTCTCCTGTCTCTTCTTATGAGGCCATTCAACCCATTCACGAGGGCTCCACCCTCATGACACATCACCTCCAAAGACCCAGCTCCTACCACCGTCACGTTGGGCGTTAGGCTTCACCATGGGAATTGCAGGGGGGACACAAACATTCATTCCATAAGAGGTTCTTTAATGAGGCTTTGAAGGTTTTTCAAGTGAGTCCAAACAGTGTCTATACCCATAGTGGGTCATTTCCTTGGGAGCATCTTCGTTCCGACTCAAAGACCACTCTCCCAAATGTGGCCCCGTCGGCCGGGTGTGTGCACCCCATGTTTAGCAGAGATGCTGTTGAATTAGAGTAACAAGTGAGAAAGTGAGTCTAGAGGAAAGGTCCCAGGCAGATTTTGAACACAGCCTTGAACAAAGATATTATTACTTTTTACTTTTATTTCAACTTGATTTTCATAAGCTTTCCCTTTGTTTTCCCATAGCATAGAGCTCCGTCTAACTGATTTACTTATCAGCCAATTGAAAAGGAAGAGCCAACAAATCCCAGAGTTTAATAAGGACACAAATTTATATCTAAGGGGGAGCTTACAAAAGGAAGACTATGCATGGTTTTATCAAGAAGTTGGCGCGGGCCTCTTGCTCTGTGCCAGGCACTGCGCACAGGGTGAAGATGACAAACAGGATGGAATCGGAGTCCCTGCATGAAGCAGCCTGCCCTCCACAATCACACCTTGGTGCACCTTAGTTTTCACTGACGTTATATAGACCTTGTGTTGTATGTATTAAAATGTGCTTTGGGCCATAGGTCTGATACATATGTGCACAGTCAATGAATCTACATAATATCCCAATCCAGAAACAAATAGGGTGTCAGGCTAAATTTTGCCATATTCATATTCATATTCATTCACTCGCTCATCCATTCACTCACTCACTCATTCACTCATTCATTCATTCATTCACCATTCATCATTCATCATTCATTCATTCCATGCCAGAAAGGACTGCCTCCCCATGAAAGCCAGCATGGGGTGAGGGGGATCTCTCCGGAGTCACCTGAGCCCCCTCCCATTTCTCAAGTGGAGCAAAGCCCCTGTTCGTCTCTAGTCAACTCATCCAAGAGAGCGGCTGCCTCACTTCAATTAAGTTTGAATTAATTCTTGCTGGTTTCCTTTACAAAAACATCCAGGTTTTAATTGTTTCACCTAATTACTGGACTGCGACCCAGATTTAAGACCTGACACAGGTGATAGAAAACGATGGGTTTCCTTTGATTATATTCATTTATTGTCTCAAGAGCTTTTCGGAGCAGACTATTCCTCCTTTTTGTTACTACTTATTTATAAGTCTGACCTTCCAGACTCTCCGACTGAATGAAATTTCCCTAAATAAACATGAAATCTCTGAATGTCTATGTCTTCACATTTAGGATCAAATCTGGCTGTAATTGTCCTCAGACCAAGGCTACAATGGTGTTTGATCAAATGAGAAAAATCTACACTTCAATCCACAACTTGTGTGTCTACCCAAATTGTGCAGGAGGCTTAAAGAACAGAGACCTGCAAATTCTATGGATGCTAATTATAGTATTCATTTCTAGCTACATATTTGCATGGAAATATCAGCCTGTATAAATTTGGCATTGAAAGCACCCCAAGGCTCCAGTCTGGCAGATGGGTATTGGATCACAATAAAACTTAACAGTACCTGGGGGCTTTGGGGCCAAACAGAGGCTCTGAGCAACAGGAGAGCATCCGTCTTTCCTTCTCTGGGATGACAGTGTGGGCTTTATACATTGTTCTGGCCAGAAAATATTTAAGAGGTGGTTTGGAGAAACTTTTGGCTGATAGCCAATTTCCTTTAATGTTCTGCAGACAGTCTGTAGATCTTGGAAAGTAGGACATCTTTAAATCAATTTATTTTGTTTTACTTTAAGTTGAGGAGAATTGGCATAAGCTGGGAGGATAGCATAGCCCACTCCATGGCTTCGCGGGGACTCTGGCGGGAGGTAGGAGGCAGGTGCTGAAGGAGGTCTGCATAAACCCTGGGATCAATTTCCCATTTTTTTTTTTTTTCATGAAGAGTATTGCAAAGCTTCTTGGCCTTATACTTTCTTACTTTGCAAAAGAAAAACACTCATCCAGAAAAAAAAAAAAAGGTGAAATTAGTGCTTTTCAGAGATTGAGAGGTTTTTGAGAGACCCCGGGCTGTGTGGATGTCCTAGCAGGGACCTAATCTGTAAGCAGACCTGGTAGCATTTATTTCCAGAGAACATAGATTTCAGGATGCAGCACAAGACGAACCTTTTCTTATTCAGCTGGTTTGAGTAAGCAGACAAGAGCATGGATGCAATTAAAATCAAATGACAGGATATCTGAAAGAAAAATAGGGGCAAGGAAGAAGGTTGATCAAAAAAGAGCGCTCCTGGGGCACCTGGGTGGCTCAGTCATTAAGCGTCTGCCTTCGGCTCAGGTCATGATCCGGGGTCCTGGGATTGAGTCCCACATCGGGCTCCCTGCTCCGCGGGAAGCCTTCTTCTCACTCTCCCACTCCCCCTGCTTGTGTTCCCTCTCTCGCTGTGTCTCTCTCTGTCAGATAAATAAATAAAATTAAAAAAAAAAAAAAAAGAGCGCTCCCGCCCAGCCCTGAGCAGAGGCATCCAGAGTTGAGGGAAGTAGGGTCTGTCACACAAGAGCATATTACAAGGAGAGGCACGTCTTCTGCAGCTGTAATTTATACACTCACATTTTTGGAAAGATTTCAAGATCTGCCCCCACATAAATGGGCTTAAAGAGTTCTCTGAACCATGAATGCAGTCTGGCGGGGCTTCTGAATTGTTATCCTTTAAGGTAGAAAAATGAACTTAGGAAAATGATACCCATCAGATTTAGAGATGTCCAAGGAAATATATTACTCAGTGGCTTTTGATTCTGTATTATTTCCTTGAAAACTTCCTTGCCTTGAACTTGGTAAAGCAAACATCTCTGGTTTTCCCAAATTCTTAGGTAAATGAATAAAACTGGGTGAAATACCAAGTATATGTATTTTCATTTTTCCATAGTTTCTAAAGATATTTAGAATGAAGGGCTAAACCCCCATGGCGCCCCGCATGGCCCTGGCCGACGCCCGCCTCTCCACCATCATCATCACACCTTACTCTTTCTCCCGCAACAGCTCTGGCCATGCTCACTCCCCCTTCAGGGCTCCTGCACCTCAGGTCTCTTCCTGCGCTGCACCTACCCCTCCCCCCTGCAACACCTCCTGCCACCTCAGCCTAACCAAGGTCAACTCATATCTCAGGCTGCGGAAAAAAATGAACGGATGAGGTGAGGTCCCAGACATGCTCTTCCCAGTGCACAGGCACCTCCCTTTTGCTGTGCTTGATGCAGGTGTAACTGCTTGGCCCCATCTGTCTGCCTTCCTAGACTGGATGATCCATGAGGCAAGGGCTGGCTCTGAGCTCTGGTGCCTGGTACAGGACCAGCACTTGGTAGATATTCAGCAGATAGTGTTGGAGGAAGGGAGGAGACACCCCAAACAGCTGGGGCAGGAAACTGAGACCAGGGAGAGGCACAGGGTTTACAGTTGTGTTTGTAATGCACTTTATTTATTTTTTATTTATTTATTTATTTGAGTGCAAAGCAGGGGGAGGGGCTGAGGGATACAGAATCTTAAGCAGACTCCATGCTGAGCACAGAGCCTGATGCGGGGCTCGATCTCATGATCCTGAGATCATGTCCTGAGCCTAAACCAAGAGTCAGATGCTTCACTGACTGAGCCACCCAGGTGCCCCTGCAATGCACTTTAAGGTGGTTACAGATTTCAGTTGAGTAAAATGTCAAAAATCTTTTTTTGAGAAGTTCTGTTAATTAAGAGCACGGGTTTTAAGTAGCTTAAACTTCTTTCTTATCTCTGTACCTGCCCCCCGCACCCGCCCCTCCCCAACCCCACTCTCCATCCCCAAATCCAGACGAGATCGGGCGCGTTCAGGGTGGTATGGCCGTAGACTCCATCCCCAAATCCAGCCCTAATGTCCCAGTAACAGCAGCTGGTGCAGGCACTCCATGTGCTGTGATACTCACTATGGGGTAGGTCCCAGTATTTCCCCCATTTTACAGATGAGCAACCAAGGCCCTGAGAGATTAAGTGAGCCATGTTCCAGGTCGCCCAGCCGGTAAGGGAGAGGGCTGGGTTTGGGGCTGCGCCGCATGCCCCGGCCCTTAGTAGGAAGGCGGGCCACTTCTGAAGCCTTGAAGTAACTGTTCCAGAGACCAGCAGGGAAGCCGAGCTCATTGTCATTGACCCTGCTTTCACATTCAGTTCGTAATGATCTCGCTTTCCCTGCTCCTGGTCCGCTGGAAGCATCAGGCTGGAAGGAATCCGAGAGGACTCTTAGAAGGTGGCACCATGACAACAGAAGTGATGGCTGGCAGGCTGACACAGGGATGGAGACAAAACTCAAAGGCAGTCTCGAAGCTGTGTACCAGATAGTCCCAGAATAGATGAGCCCTGCCTCGTTAAGAAACATTCAAATTTTTCTAGAGCCTTTCTTGTCGAGGCTAAAAAGAAATGGTGATTTAAAATGATTTCTCTTTAAAGGTGTAAGCTGCAGTCATACAGCAAATTAATTTCTCTGTATCCAGCAAAGGAAATATCGCAGTCGGTATCTGCCAACTGTGCCAGAAGGAACTCTCCACCTCGGGGTGCTTCATCCAAGGCATGCCACCATGCAGGAAAGTGTCACCTGCCTGTCCCCAAGCTCAGGGATGGAGAGCTTTTCATATCCGTCCTTCCCCAAGTCTTCATTCTTTAATGTTCTATGTCTTCTCCTTGCTCAACCGTGATGTGAGTTCTGTGTAGCACCTTTACCTTTGTTTGGTCAGCCCATTTATTTGTGGCCCTTTTAATTAAAACATTAATTAATATTTTATTCATGGCCAGGTTATCCAAAGGAGCATGGAACACAGAGAATGACACGGAATTGCCAAAGGGACAAGTCCTAGAGAAGAGTTTTCAAGCTGCTCATTTTTTTTTTTTTTTTGGTAAAGTCTGGGAAAAATAATTTTTTAAAATGTGCTCTAATTAAAATGAGCTTTAGATATTGACAATGTTCTATTTAGTTTTCACTTTGTGCACTCATTTTACAAATTGGAAAGTTTTCGTTCATTATAAAGTAATTTAAATTAGATGTTAATGGCCACAGTTTTTCCTTCTTGATGAGTCAACACTGGGAGCTAAATTACCTTGTGTGTAAGGTGTTGTCTCTGAGAATAGAGCAATTCACATGGTCTTTTAACCTGTATTTAAAAGGACAAAATGAGACTTCTGGAGACTTACACTTGCCCTTTCACTCTAAAGGGGAGGGAAGAGGTTTCTGGGAGCTGTAGGACCAGGGCTCGATGCAAGCCTTCTCCCGGACCGGACTGCGACTCTTCTCCATGGCCAGGGCCTCCCTCTGATGGCCTTCAACCCATTCTTTGGTAAACCAATACCTTGGCCTCACAGTCTTTGGAAAACAGTGTCAACCTATTGTCCCTTTGATACCTATTACAATTTGTAAAGTTGTAAGAATTAATTTGAAATTGGAGTATGAACAAATTGAAGCCCCAGGTAGCTTTCATCTTCTGGTGACCTCTTGGTGCATATCTTCCTTCACAGTCCCTACCCTCACCCCGGGGCCCACGGCTACATGTTTAGAGGCAGGTAGGTGACCTACGAAATCTCATTAGAGCGACTCTTGAAATATTTGCTAGAAATTCTGGGCCAGGGATAGTGTCCTGTGAAGATGAGAAGACTGGATCCTTTGCAGCCATTTTCTGCCACGAGACAAGCCAGACAATGGATGAAGCACACTAATAGAGGAGTCAGGGCTGGGAGAATGACAGAAAGATGGAGCTGACCACTGGATGAAGCTTATGCAGGAACTTGCCTGGCTCTGGTCTTGGGCATGTGAGCCAAGAATACCCTCTTCTTCTAAACCAGCTGGGTCCTGACTGAGATGCATAAAAATTGCATTTTAATATTTCTGCCCTAAGTTTTAAGAATTTTACATAAAATAAAAATGTAAACATGATGTTGATCTCTTTGTCACCTGTATCCAGGCCTGTTTGCCTCCCTTCACATATATAAGTTACTATAGCGAATTTTGTACAATCTTAGGAGGTTACAAAAAAATATTTTACTTGGAGATGTAGATACTATAAAAACTATCTGGTATTGTTTTGTGTACATAAAAAATTCATAAATACTATCATGGTTTTATTTGGTAACTTGTTATTTAAACTCAGCATTGTTTGGAATGTATCCATGTTGATACATAAATATACATAGTTTATTTTTAAGGCTCCTGTATTGATGAATATTTGTGTTTTTCCCAGTTGTAACTATTGCAAATAATGATGTGATATACTTTTGCACATGTCTTGAAGAGTTTCTCTGGGCAAAGACTTGCATATGAAATTTGTGAGTTGTAGGATTTGTGTGCTCTTCGTTCTTTTAGGGACCACTACCTTTGCTTTTCTAACAATTTTACTATAACCAGGGGGTATGTGATATCCCACTTACCAAATCTCTGCCAATATTTGTTATTGTCAGACTTCCATATTTTTGCCAATCCGGAGGGTGTCAGTTCTCGTGTTGGTTTTAATTTTTATTTCCTGCAGTTTTAATGAGAATGAGCCATTTTTCCAATGTTTAATTGGCTTTTTGATTTTTCTCATTTGTGAAGGACCCCTTTAAGTATTTTGCTCATTTGTCTATTGAATTGTTTGTCTTTTTCTTGTTGATTTGTTGGTCTTCTTTACATAAGCTGGCTCCTAATCTCTTTGTCCATTAAGTCTGCCAAACTTTGTCTTCTTGTTTTCCACGTTTACAAAAGCTTTTCGGGACCCCATAATGTAATAATATCTGTCTGGTTATTTTAATATTTTTTAAAGTTTCAATCTTTAAAATTAAGAATTAAATTTGATGAATTTTGTGAAGAACATATCTACATGTTTTTTAAGTAAGTAAAGAGCCAAATTTCCCCATAGCATTTATGAAAGGATCTACCTTTCCCACTGATGTGAAATGCCACTTTATAACATGATAGAAGTTAGCATATGACACATGTTATATTTCTGAACTGTGTCCCATTGTCCCTCCTGGGACAGTATCACTACATTTCAATGAGTATAGCTTCAGAGTATATTTTGACATCTGATCAGGCAAGTCTTCCATTATGATTATTATTTATTTTTTTTTTTAGGAAGGGGGGACAGGCAGAGGGAGAGGAAGAATCTCAAGCAGACCCCCCACTGAGCATGGAGCCTAATTTGGGGCTCAATCCCCCGACCTTGAGATCATGGCCTGAGCCCAAATCAAGAGTCTGATGCTTAACAGACTGAGGCCACCCAGGCGCCCCTATTATCTAGTCTTAATCTCTTAATCCTCCCAGTGAAATTAAGGGCCAGCCTTCCCTCCCTTTGGTCATTGATTCATTTAATTATCTTGAAAAGAGAAGAAAAGATAAATCATCATATTTTATGTTTTTGTGCCACAAAGAGATGAAAATAATACAGAGAGCTTAGCTCTTTGGGCAGAACATACTGGCTGCATTTGTCAGTGCAGAACCTTCATTGAAGAGTGAGCAGTGGACAGAAGAGTTGGAGGATTCTAGCACTGTAGGAGAGGTAGAAGAGGTAGAAGGTCAGGGCTTGTGGGCGCCATTTTTGTTTGCATGCTTCAGGGTTTCTCTGGAATGATAGAGAAGAAAAGATCTGATCATGTTTACTGTGACTTTGATTCCTTCAAACTTGAGTGATTGTTTCCATTAAGGATTCAGTCCATGCAACCACTCACCTTGTGAATATAGTCATTTTGAAAGTCATTGTTTCCTCTGGGGCAGGAGTTCATCACTTGCATGTCCCCAAAGAAGACGGCGTCCCCATGTGGACTTCTGTTTCTGCCCTGTCGAAGCAAGTCACTCTGGTCAGCATCTCTGCACCCTCCTGGTTCTAGCGAATGGTGAAAACCCCCGCTCCTGCTTCATTGTCACCTTCTGGTAAAGTGTCTTTGACGGATTTCTCTTTGGTGGTGAGTCCACTGGAATCTATTACCTTGGGGAAAAACCCATCCTAAAGCTGCCTTTGCTTCAGGATGGCTTCCATAAAATTCTAGCCTGTCTGGAAAACCTGCCTCCTTAGGCCTCGGCAAATAGCAAGGAGCTCCCTGCTCTCCTTTCTCCCCAGGGCTATCTGTAAAAATTTTCAGCTGACAAGGCTGACTTTCTAGGAAATTATTAGGCTTAGGTTGAATGGTGGGTAAGATGCTATACGATGATTAACTCATGTTTGAAGAAACTAACATCCCCACATCCTGTGCTATTATTAGGTAACTCTTGGGCTTTGTTCTTTTCCTGTTTTGTTTAGCAGACCCTATTGCAAGTCTGATACAATTTGGGGATTATGTCCCCAGAAAAATGTATATTTTATATATGTATAGACATCACACATTTGTCTGTCTGTCTGTGATTGTGTTTGTGTGTGTGTGTGTGGTATATACACATAAGCATACAAATGCACACACACACACACACAAACTGTGACTATAGTTTCAAGGGTTCTGAAAATCAGGAAAAACCCCAGGCTAACCCCAGGAGGAAATTTGACCAGAAGGTGCATTGCTTTCTAGAGTTCAACGTAGCTGCATTTCCAGTAGCAACTATCAGTAAGAAAGCATTTTTGAGGTCTTAACAAGGCCAAGCTCTTTGGTAAGAATGGTACATACATCATCTCTTGTAGGAATCCCACCCAGTATATCCCACCCAATATTATCCCTTCTTACAAATCTGGAACAGACTCTTCAGGGTTAAGAACAAGGTCGGCTGTAGGAAGTGACCTGGTCTGTCTGGCACTTTCATTCGGCTACTGCCCACTGTGTCACCTGCCTCTGTTCCCAGACCTGGCAGGCTCTTCCATGCCTTGTGTCCCTGCAGCAGTTCTAGTGGGTCTTCCAGCCCTTTGCAGACACCCCTCCTCTTGGGACCTTGCCTAAAAAGGCCTCTGGGGGTGGGGCAGCCCGAAGAGATCCCCTTGACTGGTCACTGTTGGACACTCATCCTTTGTAGATGCCACCAAGGTATGCGGGGCCACCTGTAGGGATGGCCAGACTAAAGTCTGAATAGAAGTTAGGGATGCCTTAATGTATGGTGATTAACATAACATAATAAAAGAAAAAGGGAAAAAAAAAGAAGTTAGGGATGCTTGATGGAACCATGCACATCCTGGAAGATGACTTGATGACGTGATGTCTTGACTCTAACTCTGCTAGGACATTGCTTACCTTTTTCTGTATATTAGGCTCTACTTAAATGGAGATATTCTTTGGAAACTCACTGCTGCAGAATTTTTGTTACTGTTATGTGGTTCCACTGTGTTTGTTATCAAATGGGTCTTTTTTTCCCTTCCTGCAGTGTTCAGTCCTTGTGCTGGGACCTGCGGCAGGAAGGCCCCGTGTTGGTCCTCTCGGCTCTGTGGACACACGCTGAGTACAAGGAGGCGGAGATGTCTGCTGGCAGTCTCCTCCGGAGTCATTTAAAAAACCCGGTTTTCTTAATTTCCCATCACAATTTCTCCTCCATTCTTTCACATGCTGGGGCCTCACAGGCCCCCGAAAGCAGCACCCATCCCTGGGGCCCACACGCACCCAGGACAGTTCCCACGGAGGATGGTGGTTGGGCCACGGCACTGGGGGGATTCGCAAACTGACCCAACGAGGGAACGTGGGGTTCAGCTGACGCCTTTGGAAACGCTGATGGGCAGACGGCACCGCTAAATGACCATGTCACCCTTCAGCAGAAACCCCATTCCTTTGGTTCCATCCCCTTGGCCCTCCTCACCAGGGCTGGAGAAGGGCTCCCACCCCCTGCCCTTTCCCCTCCTCCCCTCCCCAGCCCCTTAGTCCCTCCGAAGCAGATTTTCCCAACATATCCGTGAGCCACTGGCTTCTCTGGATTCCCTCTTCCCCTGCCTGCAGAGTCTTCCCAGCAAACCCCTCTACAGAGGAATCGACCCTCCTGCCATCATCCTCCCTGTGGCCCGAAGACACAGTTTTCCTAATAGAGCATTTCATAGCAGCAAAGTGGTTGTCGATAAACCCTTCGGGTCGGGCAGAGTCAAAGGAAATCCGCGCTAGTCATTGAGCACTGAATGACTTGTTTCAAACTCAAGTGCAAGCCTGACTCTCAGAAAAGATTATTATTACAGTTATTAAGTCTTCTTGCGCTTCCTGTTGAACATATTAGTATCAATTTGTGTAAGCATCTGCTTGCGGGTCCAACTTCGATACCACACTGTTGACTCCAATTCTATAAATGTGTAAGTAGTGAGTAAATTAAGCGGTGTGAACCCTGCCGGGGTTCTGACCTCACTGGCCCCGTGTGCAGGCCCAGGACTGCTATACAGCATAATGATTACATTACAATCTTGTGATATTATTCAAAATGACTTCAGATAAATGAATGATAAACTAGGGGTTATGCCGCCTTTATTACAGAGCTGATAGGTAGCTAATCAGTGTCCAAGTATATGTCATTCCATAAATTACGAACCAGAGTTTGATGTGAATTCCCAGAGAGGCTGGTTTTCAGCATCATCTGGTGCGAGGCCACAGGCTGAGCTCTGAATTCTGAAAACAACAGGCCTTTTAGCTTTCCTAATTTCTGTAAATTACTAATAGATATCTTTAAAGGCCTGGGGAATATGCTTTAATCCACTAACAGACTTTCTCCCTGGTAAATGATCAGTGCTTTTCTCTTTCAAAGACTCTTTCCATCCTCTGTATTCTCCACCCATTTAGCACAAAGGTTTTCTTATTTCTTACGCTGGTGTGTAAAGAATGATAAGAAAGGGGCGCCTGGGTGGCTCAGTTGGTTGGGTGTCTGCCTTCGGCTAAGGTCATGATCCCAGGGTCCTGGGATTGAGCCCCACATCGGGCTCCCTGCTTGGCGGGAAGCCTGCTTCTCCCTCTCCTACTCCCCCTGCTTGTGTCCCTGCTCTCTCTATCTTTCTCTCTGTCAAATAAATAAATAAAATCTTAAAAAAAAAGAATGATAAGAAGTAGCAATTGCAGAAGAGGTAAATTGTCAAGTCCACAGTTCTCCAAGGCAAGTCTAAAGGGGAGGACCAGGCTTCCTGGCACAGATTGGTACGCAGGAGGCCCTCCCTCCGCATCTTCTGGCTGAATGAGAGAATGACATCATTGTGGATGCTTCCCACAATGGGGGACATTTACGCCAAGTCAGGGCGATGGGAAAGTGTAGGGCTTCAGGATGGGCAGAGGTGAGTTGGAGTCCAGCTCATCCACCTCCTGGCTCATATCCTGGGGCAAGTTACTTAAGCTCTTTGATTCACAGTTTATCTGCAAAAATACCCATTGATATTGATTGTGAGGATTTCATGAGAAACTGAGGCAATTTGCCAATAATTTGCACCACTCCTATCGCTTGATCAGCGTCCGATGCTGATGCTCTTTCCGGGGGGCCGTTGTTGAGTTCTGTGGCAGGAGAGGTGACAGGTTTAGTGCTGAAGTGTTTCTTTAGGAGGCTGCGGCAAGCACTGGGCCCTGGCAAATTGTACCTCTTGTTCCAAGTTCCCACTGTTAGATATTTTGGGTATATAACTCGTCAAATTCCAGGAGCAATTGTGGCTTCCTTTCATATTGTAAGATGGTACTGTGGGTATGATCCTGTTATCGGAGAAGTGCTGCTCCCCCTGCAGATGCCAGGTGATGCCTGCATCGGGAAACTGTCCTTAGCAGCTGCGTGTGGCAGGGATGCGTGGTGGAGAGCCCCAACATCCTGCCCTGGCCCTGACCCCGCCACCAACCATCTGAGGACCCTGAGCGCATCCCTGGGCCATCCTGCAGCTTGGAACAGTAGTGAGTGTGTGATTAAACATCCTGCGCTCAGTCACAGGGCAGAGACAAATAAAACAGGGACCTTCAAAGGGTTTTGATTGAATATGAGAAATCTAACCAGGTGGGAGAAGAGACTCAACCACATTAAGTTCAGGGAAAGGAGGAGGAATACGAAGGAAGGGAACTTGATATCCAAAGATGGCAGTGACATGAAGAAGGAGATGAAAAGGTGTGACTCTGGTTCAGGACATGCCATGTTCTCTGTGTCCAGCGAGGGGAATTCCTACCCAGCTGTGTCACATACCTGAATAACTGGGCAGCCTGTCTGCTAAGTATTTATGCGTCAGGGTGGAATGGGTGGGGCTTGGGTGATATATATGTATATATGTATGTATGTATGATTGATTGATTGATTTAGAGAGAGAGAGAAAGATGGGGGGGCGGGGCAGAGGGAGAGAGGATCCTCAGGCAGACTCCCCGCTCAGTGCAGAGCCTGATGCAGGGCTCAGTCTCACGATCCTGAGATCACTACCTGAGCGAAAAACCAAGAGTCCGACGCTTAACCAACTGTACCACCCAAGCACCCTTAGGTGATGTATTTTAATGACAATTTAGAGTTAGATGTTTGTTGCTTCTCTTTCATTTTACTAGGGTGAGAAGAACCGTGTTTGAGTCCAGCTCATCTACCTCCTGGCTCATATCTTGCAGCAAGTTACTTAAGCTCTTTGACTCTCAATTTCTTTATCTGTAAAATGAGAAAGGATAATACCCATTGATATTGATTGTGAGGATTTCATGAGAAACTGAGATGATTTGCCAATAATTTGCACCACTTACATCTCTCGATCAGTGTTCGCTGATATATTTGGAGTGTATCAGTTTCCTTCTCCTGCTGGCATGGTGCCAGCCAAGAGTGATAATTAACAACCGGGGAGCCAGGAACTGCTCTGCGCACACGTATCTCGTCCTGGACACCACATTTGCTTAGGAAGGTGGGGCTGCCAATCACGCCTCTTGATGGGAAATATACTATAAAGTGAGCCTGTGATTTTAGTAGTATGAATTGAGTGTTGATATTCCAGGTGAATAATCTAAAATATATCCCAGGTTTCATTAGTTTACCATGTATATTTTTGGAATGACTTGTGAAAACACTCCAGTACAGTTTTGGAAACTCTAGAGAGTCATCAATATCCAAGAAGTAGGGTTCTAATAACAATAGTGGGTAGCTGTTGAGAAAGATTATAATTTTAAATGAAGCCAGAGGAAAAAATCAGATCCTAGAATAATCAGCACCATCAGTGGGAATTTAGCCGCTACTGAAGCATTAGGCAGTCTCAGATATTAAAATATTAAAATGCTGTGGTTTCTTACATCAGGGTCTTACATTTTTCAAAAATGCTCTTGTTTGTTTAATTAAGCTATCAGAAGCAAGCAGACAAGTAGTTGACCCATATTCAGGTAAGAATCAATGTGAGAAATCAGTATTTGTATTTTATAAATATTGTGTACCCTTCTAATATGATTTTTACAAATTCAATATGCTAGACCACATGGTGCAGTCCTTGGGATCAGAATTATGTTGTTTAGATTACACTGTGGGGTCCGGTTCCAGCTTTCGCCTTGGCCGCGACATCTATCCTTAGGAGAGACTTCCCTGAATCACTCCCTGCTGTAGAAACAGTTGGTTTGTGTTTATTTGTGGGCTGAGGCTAAGCACAGATAATTGTATTCCCCAAAGATATTTTTCTCAAATTTTGATAAAGTCAAAATAGAAATTAAACTGGAATTCTGTAGCTGATGGCATTTATAGTAGTTTCCACTAACACAAATGTTATGATGTTTTAAAAATGAAGAAAATTGGCCTTCCTCCCAGAAAGGCAATGCTGGGAGAAATCAGCAGGTCTGTTGAAACATACATACATAAAATCACAACAGCTACAACAATCTCCCCCTTCTCTCTCTCCCTAACACACACACAGACACACACACACACACACACACACACACACGGGGGAGGGGGCACTAGCCCCTTCCTGAAATCCCTGAAATTCAATCCAACAGAATTCCTTAAGTCATAGCCAAAGCGGAGTGTGGAATTTACAAGTACAAAGGGGAAATATCTTCACCGAAGGGTCACGAAGCCCTGTGCTCGCTAGTTTCTTTTCTAAATGTGTCAAGAAGCGTGTGTGTGTACGAGCTTGTGCATGGACGCTGCTTTTTGCATAAACTGCCTTTTCTGGATCTCGATGCTGAGGTCACATAGCCTTGAGTACTGTGAGAATTTAGACTGTTAGACAAAACGATTTAAATGATGCAGATTGAAAATGAAATGCTGGTACACCTTCCAGGCTGAATTCTCTGTTTGCCTTTTTATAAAGACCAAGCAAATCATATTCATTCATTCATCATTCAAAAAATTATCAGGGTGCTTGCCGCACGCCAGCCGTGTACTAGGGCTGACCAGGGAAACTGCTTCTTTGTGAGGGGGTGGCTCCGGAAGTCAGACTGTGTAAGCCCCAGGAAGAGAGTGCTGGGCTCAGCGAGGGGTGCGGAAGGGCACGTGACCTGGAATCTGCACAGAGGGCTTCCTAGAGGAAGCGGCATTTGAGCTAAGTGCTGAAACTAGGCACAGAGAGGGGAGCCGCGCTCCTGGCCAGGGAACCAGATCTGCAGCTGTCCAAGAGCGAGGGGACAAGGGCCCGCACAGGAAAAGACCAGGGTGGCTCAGCCCAGCTCACTGGGGGAGGGCGTCTTGCAAGGGGCCCCGGGTGTGCAGGCAGATGGCGCAGGGTCATGTGGGGTGCAAGCCCCGGGTTTCATATGGAAACCACAGAGGCTCCGTGAGCATCCCTGTGTGGGAGGCGCTGGGTAGGAGCTATTTTGTCACCCTTGGTCCCCCCAGCGTCGGCACCGTGTCGGCCACCTCTCCATGCACACAACAAAGACTAACGTGACCGATGGACTATGGTGAAGTCACACCTCACAACTGTCTTAACTACAGTCATGTTTCAAAACCTATTTTGGGGCGCCTGGGTGGCTCAGTTGGTTGGGCGACTGCCTTCGGCTCAGGTCATGATCCCGGAGTCCCGGGATCGAGTCCCGCATCGGGCTCCCTGCTTGGCAGGGAGTCTGCTTCTCCCTCTGACCCTCCCCCCTCTCATGCTGTTTCTCTCTCTCTCTCAAATAAATAAATAAATAAAATCTTAAAAAAAAAAAAACAAACCTATTTTGAAGTGCAGGAGGTTTGGATTGTAGGGACGTTTCCCCCTTGTTTCCTTTTCCGATGGTAATAAAATTGTTCCTTTTCACACAGAGACAACTTTTGCAGTACTCTACTGTATAGAAACCAGCAAATCGGACTCAAACTCTGGTCCTGAACACTGGATAGGTTACATGGACCGTGGAACCTTCCAGAGACCCTTGTGACGAACAAAATTCAGGAGGAGAGCCGGTGGCCCCCTCTGAGCAGTCGCCGCCGCCTTTGTAACCGGTTCCTCCCGCGCCTTGCATTTCGGTGATTGCCATAAATAAGCATTACATGCGAGGACAATGAGGGAAATGGAGTCTGGGGAAAATGATGTTTGAATATTTGTTTCTGCGTTTACATGCTCCATTGATGAATGAAATAGTAAATATTTAAAGCCCGAAACTCTTTTCATTTCTCCTTCAAAGACCCACTCTGAGCCTATCTGGTCGACATGGCACGGCAGACCCACGAGTCATTAATCACTCTTTGTTTGGGCCGGGTTTTATTGTTCGGAATTGTCCAACTCCTGCTCCGGATGGGAGCGCGCCGAGGCGTCGGGTTCTTTGTTCAGGACGCGAGTCCGCGGACACACCTGGGGGCCGGGGGGCCGGGGGGCCGGCAAGCGGGGCTCCGCAGCCTCTTGACTTGGTTGTGCATCCGAGCCCGATGCCGAAGCCACATATAGCTCCCAAAATACAAGCGGTAAAAGCGTAAACACTGCCTGTAATTATGTGGTTTGACAAACACCTAGTGGCGATTTTCCAGGTGTCACCAAAGGACTGGTCATCTCGGAAAAGCTCCGTCCCAGTTAATTTCAAAACACAGGCGAACAACTAAGGTTTTGTTGGTGACCGATGATTTTTGAGGATTTCTTAGGTACTGAACTGGGGAGAAGATCGTGGTGACTATGCCTTGACAGAAATAAAAGAATTACAAGAAGCACTGTTTTTTGTTGTTGTTGTTTTGTTTTTTCAATTTAATTCACAACTTGGAATTATATAGTTAAACTTGGGTCCTAGGAGGCCCTAAAATACAATCCATCATTAGGAAATATTTAGGAACTTTACCAGAGAGCCGTGATAATGTATGGCTGTGTAGCTATGTTAATGTGATTTAGGAATAAAAAAATAATAACTTTCACCCCAAAATCATATAATGTAAAATATCTCCTGTCAACCCATGATTTGTAGGTGGCATCTTGCATGTATATATATGTATCGACAGTTCTTTATAAGATGCATACATTTTTATTTTGTTTACCAGTATGCAAGGTACTAAAAAGGTTTTATTGGAAGCACATACTCCAGATTTACAATATTATATTTGAGTGTATACATTTTCTAGCAACAACAACAAAAAAGCCTCCACTGTATCCACACTAGTGACAAATCTGCCAGGAAGTGACTGGTTGATACGCCTTTTTATTACCGCAGCTGCCTTGTTTTTTCTACTCAAAATAAAAGAAAATCACAGGATCCTTAAAATAATAGCTGGCAGCAGGTAGTTACTGGGAAATGCATGTCCCCGACGCTTCACTTTGTAGCATCCATCCGGATGGCAGATGAGAGGCTGGGATCGCAGGTCGGTGACAAATACATGGGTAATAGCGTTCAGCTTGCCTAACTGTAAAAGTGAATTCACCAGTCCTCTTTGTTTGATTGTAGACTTGACATGTCGGATGAGAGGGGCCCTCGGATTACCTGCCCGAAACAACAGCACAAATAAACACCAGACACCGGGGCTGCTTGATGTCGAATTTACAAACATTGCTCCCATCATCGATTCAAATAGCGCTGATACGTAAAGCCCTGTACTCGCTGCCTGAGATGAAGGGGGGCTGGGGCAGCCCTCCCACGCGGCAGGCAGGGATGGGAGCAGGCACAAAGTGCCTTTCCCGAGCTGGGACCCACGCCGCTCCTTTTCCGTGGGTGAGGTGGGTGCCGGGGCCCTGCACGCAGGACTGCGGTATTTAGCATTCATTGCTTTTCTTCTAAAAGTTCTCTGATTGTCTAATGTGACAGCTCTGGTCCTAGAGACCCTTTCCCTGGAACTGCCTCCTGGAACATTGCTTGATGTAGGCGAGAGGCAGCTCAGAGGAGGAGAAGAGGCAAAGGCATTGCATCCCTTGCTGTGGCTTTTTCTTTGCATATTGGCTTTGCATTCATACAGAGTACAAGCGTCTAGGAGGGCAATTGTTGAGACAGGGTGATATTTATTGGCTTTTTTTTTTTTTTCAGATTCAAAAAAAGACGTACAGTGAGGCTTATTAAAGTTTGCCCGTGATAAAGCAAATCCTGACGATGAAAGCCGGCTCTCCTGCATGAGGTGTATCTTGTTTCCCAGGATGCACCTTCTTCCCAAAAAGAATTTTACACATTATTTCTCAAAATAGTTCTTGATATTTCTTAAAATAAAAGCATGATCTTCTGAAATTTTGTGCCAAGCCATGACGTTTGCCACCTACCCCAGAATGGCTAAGCTAAAATTTCATTTTTTTTGCACAAATGTGCAGGCGTGAAAGTTGTGGGGAAAATGTGTCACCCCAGACTCGGCCTTGAATCAGTGTCACCCCGGGGGTCAGGGTGGAAGACTCGCGGCTGTAGTTGGGGCCACAGAACCCCTTCGTCCACAGTAATCGGATGCTTTTCCGTGGCTCTGCTGGTCTGGCCCAGTGCTGCGATCCACAGTGTAGCCCGAGTCTCAAAGATCTTAAATTAAGTGGCTTACATGGTATTTGGTGTAAGGATTAAACGTCAGGCCAGACTAACTGACCTGTAGCCTTCAGAGAAAGATTAGTGATATATAGCTGCTTTGTCTCATGGGCACTCAGTCCTAAAAATAACCTTCGTATTTAAAATATGCCGCACCTTTTAAAATATATATTCTCTATTTTTAGTCCAGGATTCAAATGACCTCCCATTTAAAAAAAAAAAAAAAAAAGTCTTAAACCATTATAGGGAACTCTGCATTGATCCGAATTCCTTAAAAAGTGCAGCCAAAGGCTGTGGGTCGCGATTTCCAGATCAGCAATGGACTCCCGTCAATGTTCTTGGGTTTCTGATTTTTCAAAAAGAGCACATGTAGAGTTTACGTGTGAACGCCGAGCATCTGTAAACATTTAGCAGTGTTCTCAGCACACTTGATGGTATGTCACATTGTTTCTAGCCGAGTGGAGTCTTTCAGCATCCCTGTGACATCCTTATTTAGCACACAGACTCTTCAGTAAGAGAACCAAATTTAGTTCTTTGCAAGGAGGTTATAAATACTAATTTTTCTGTTGCCAATATTGATGATTAAATCACCCTAATTTGCATTGTCTGAGCTAATCATGGGATGATTTATTTACCTGCTATGTTTACATGAAGTAGATAGCAACAATTAAGTTTATTTTAACCGTAGTTATTAGAAATACAGTAAATGGTAATATATGCCAGAAGCAAATAAACATATTAGCAGGAAATGTTTAAATGATCTGAGTAACACTATGCCAGTCGGCATAGCAGGTGGTGATATCCTGGTTTTAAATTACATTTCAGCAAGTGAACATAATAAATCCTTCTGTGTTATACATTTTGCTGGTAGCGACTTATACTCACATTATTCAGTTTGACCTCATTCCTGCTAATCACCATCCCTGTTTTAATAGCTGCCACAGTGAGTGAAACAGTTAATGCAGTATTTCTTGCCGAAAGAGTGCCTGTCAGGTTATTGATGACAAATTAAAATTAATAAAGAAGATCTGTGTTGAATTTGAGGGAATGGAGTAACTGTGGGGTCCACGTGACAGCCGTGGCCTCTGGGGCGTTCTGTGAAGAATAATGTTTTTGGTGTACGTGCATTGTCTTGAAAGCCGCGCTAAAACTGCCAAATCTCTGCCTTTGCCTGGAAGACTTCCTGAAATAGGAGCTGTATCCTTTTAGCCCTCATCACATGTAATTTATTCCTCAGAGAGTTATTCCCCGTTCTGTACACCTTAGCTCTGCGCTGTAATAATAGTGTGTTTCCAAGCCTCTACGATTTTATTTACCTCAGTAAGAACCTTTACAAGAACAATCACATACACATAGGAGTCCAGAAAACACTGCAAATAAGTAGAAGTTCAATACCATGTTGCTGCAGAATGGATCTGCGTCCGTTTCGAGGGGGCCCAGACGTTTAGTTAAAGAGCCAATGCCGCTGCTTGTTCAAAAAGCACTTAGCATTTTGGGGTCATTCTTCCCTTTCGTACAGAAAATGAGGTCTAATCACAGTGCATTCTTCTTTCCAGTGGCTCCAAAAGGAGGAAGCAAAAGTCTCTGGGAGATTGGACTAAATATGCTTAAACAAATACGTCCCCACAGTTTATGTATGTTTCACGTCGACTTATAAATAGCAGGTTTGTTAAAGGAGCAAAGAGAGGCCCCGCGGGGAGCATGGAGCTGAGGGCAGTCCACGCCTCCCGGGACTGCGGCCAAGGGCCATCCTGCCGGCCCAACTAGCCAAATATGGCAAGGTGGCCGTCCTGCCATGCTGCTGAGACAGTTGCTGGCGTCCCAGAAGCAACAGGCGTAATTTTGACTGTACCCAGGAAACACACCATGGAGATTGAGTTCTTCCCCTAAAGAGGCCGTCCGTGGAGATGGGTCAACACAGAAGTCGTGGATGGGTTGGCTAAGTAAGCGCCAAGCCTCCTGGCTGCCCTGGAGAGAGGAAGCAGAACAAAGCCACCGCTCCTGGGCTCCTTCTGGAAATCTAGGGGAACCCCAGGGCCATCACCGCGGTCCGTGGTGAAACGAGGCATCAACCTTGGGTCAAGAGCTCATGGGCCAGGCTCCACTGGCCACTGAGGGCTGTGTGAGCTCAGGTCTGTCCCTATCTTGCTAGTTGCTGGATTTCTCATGTGTGTCCTGTCCCTGAGTGGCTGGCTCTGGTGTTCTGTGGGACTAAAGAAGACTGGGGAGCAATCCTGTCTTGGGGTTCTTGGGCCCTGGGACAGCTAGCTCTGCGCCTCGCAGATCTCTGGCTGGGAGCTCTTTCATGCTGAGTTCCTGCATCTCTTCCAAGGCCTGCGTCCTTGCAGCCCCCCTGTCCTGCCAGTTCTGCCTGGTCGCCGTGGGGCTGCGTGGCCGCGTGGCCTCTACTGCCCCTGAGACTCGGAGTCTGAGTGGGCCCTTCTCACTGGCCGCTGTGCATCATGGTGCGCACCACGGCTCCCCGAGCTGGACCCATTAGGGCGGAGGCCATCTGCCCTGCACCCATTCATTCCAGGACTTCGACAGCGGCTTTATGTGGATGGTCCTTCTGTCTCTTCTTTTCCTCTCTTCCCTGAGCAGTACCGGGGCTGTGCCTGGCCTCAGTATGACTTCAGATGTAGAGTCTTATCCAACGATGCGTTTTCGACTTGGGATATATCAACAAGGAAAGAGAATTTGGAATTTGGATATTCAAGTAACAGTCTCTTACCAGATTTCTAAGTATTTGTCTCACTTCTGTAAAAGCTCATATGCATATGGGGCTTAATAAGAAACTGACGTTGCATGTTATAACCTCACGCAAGCCCCGAAGTTGCTATGTTTTGCCCCCATGTCTGATGAGCTTGCACTACGTTTTAGGCATGTTGGTTATGTATTCCCTCCGTTGACCAAAAGGCCATCCACTTAACAGGTGTGCAAAATGATGCTACACATTCATCTCAGTCCTGAAATGTGGAATTGTTTTAATATAGGATTAAGAGGGTTGATACCTTGAATAATTGAGAGGAGGTCCTTTGCAATTCATAGGGTTGACATATAGTAGTCAAATCGCTCTGTCTCTGAGTTGTAAAATAAAAATACAGAAAATGAGGAATTAATTCAATTAAACATTTTCCCACCCACATTTTACCTTTCCTCACTGCTCTGGGGAATAATTTATGAAATGTATATCACCAGAAGACTTATTTTTGCCATTATTTTTAACTTAATGAGTATACCTTGCACATCAGAGAGAAAGAACAAAGGTTAAATTTTACATTAACAGCACATTGCAACATGGTATGCAAATATCTATATGCAAATATAAAGCCCCTGGAAGATAAATGTGTTATATTTTTAACCAGTTAACTATGACTGTGAAGTATTGTGTGAGATATTCAGTGGTTTCATTTTTATATCTTTCTTGTAAATAATGCATAAAGTATGTAGATGGTGTCAAAATATGATTAAGCTATTAGCTTTATAGTTTTCATAGTTAAGAATGTGTTCAGCATGGAGCCCCTAATAACTCATTTCTAAAGGCAGCGACCATTATGAAATATTTCTTGTTCAAGTGAATGTTATCATGTGACATAATGATTTTGCTTAAAACCAAGTTAAATGAGGAGTAAAATTAAACAATATTGCATGAATTGTGTTTGACTAATTTTGTGTCACATTATATTAGCCAAGCTTTCAGACTATGTGTTAATGACAAATAGTGTAAGCCCCCAACATACTTTATATGTCTCTACAGCCACCCTTAAGTCATTAGCTTTTTAAAGGTTCATTTTGTTTGCAGTTTTTGTAGCCAGTGGCTTTTCCTGATTACTTTTGCTCATAAACGTAGACACAATTCAGAAATAAATTTTTTACATACATCATAAGGACTTAATTTTAGTAACAAGGGCATGGTTTTTATGGGAAAAGGAAATCGCTTGAAAACTTGAGACATTCACTTTGATGAGCACTATGTCTAAATTAGAGGTCATAATGGCTTCTGAAAATACGTGTAACAGCCTCAAAGAATGGTCCTGTCGGGTGGCGGTAGACTTCTCCAAGAAAAATTTGATGAGAAGACGAGTGATCATTAACTTTGCAGCCACCCTAGCCGAGGACAGTACGGTCTTGAGGACGCTGCGAGGCTGACTTCTGGAGCACGACGTCTGGATAGCTGCACCTGCTGTTTGTCTATCATCTGTGATGTGGCCTGCACGCTCGCTCTGCTCCTCCGGAGGCCCAGGGGGGTGCAGATGCCCTGGCAAGTCTGACAGAGTAGCCGGGGGCCCGAAGCACTGCAACAGCAGAGGGGAGTGCGCTTAATGTTTATCCTGGCTGCCTGGGAGGAGAGCTTGACCTTTACCCAGAGCGTTGCGACCTCCACGTCCTCAGAACCGCAATCTTCGCTGATCATATAAAGGGACTTAAAGTGCTGGGAAACATCATAGATGAAGTAATAAAACTGACCAAATAAGAAACAAACATCATGTCGGCATCGATGTGATTTTCCAAAATGTTGGCAACGTCATAGAGCTTTCCCTGCAAGAGACGCTTGGGGGTGAGAAGCAGGGTCCTAGGCAGTGTTTGCAAGCATATGTCAGGACTCAGTGCCCGGCTGTGCAAGAGCCTCCGTGAGCTAGGACTCAGGGTGAGGGCAGGTCAGGCGCCCGGACGCTCCACGGCAAGGGTGAGACTCGCCAGCAGACTCCAAAGAGCCTGCCCTGCTCTTTCTCACACGTTCTTCTCTGGACCATCAACATATTTAAAAAGCTGCCGGTGGCAAGTGCAGGCAAACTCCCCAGTCCTTTCCTATTCAAGGGATTATTTTTAACTAAATAAAAGTCAAAGGTCCTCGCTTGTAAAACATGGACCCCTATGAAGCAAGAGCGAAGACCATCACCCTGTCTTGCCTCCCTGGAGGAAACTGCTGAGAACAGCTCGATACTGTTCACATCCATCCTAGCTCACTGGATTCCATGTTCAGTTGCATGCAAAACACTATTATGCTTTATATATTTTTAATTTTTTTTATTTTTGCCAAATTTCATTAAATGAAGAGCCATCAGGCACTCACGGCAGTAGAACCAGGATTGGACCCTGGTGTTGGGAAGCAGGTCGTGACCTGGACCAGGGCCGTCCCCAGGGATGAGGTGTGCTCTTCGGCACACATGTGCCCTGGGACCTTCGGCATCAAGGCATTGGAAGTGGGCTGAGGACGTGGTACAGTAGCTGCACAAAGCACCTGAAGAGGAGAAAAAAGACTCACACTTACAGTAGTAGCAGTATTATGATGATGACTGATTATATTTATACCATTATTCAATACATGTGCTCAGGATGTAATGTGTGCACCTAAAGAAGATTCTAGAACTTCGTAAAAGGGTGAATGTGTTATTATTTTTTCAATTAGTCGTTAGATTTGGAAAAACTTCTCCCCCCTATGTCAATTTGATAATTGGCAATAAAAGCAAAACCAAACAATATCTGTTGTTTTGAAGAGCCTGTGCATACCATGGATTCCGGCTCTTTTGGCATTAGGGGCTGTGGATAGACTGTAATTTCTCCCACTTTCCTCTATGAGTCTCAGGGCCCCCGTCCTCTGTGGGCCCCATCTGTGCATCCCTGCACTCCAGCCCTGAGGCAAACCCGCTACTCTGCTCCATCACGTTCTGTGGACAACCTTGGACAAGTCGCTCAACTTCCCCAGACTCACGGGTCCCAGCTGGAGAGGAAAGAGCCCAGGACGTACAATCTGTGCTTGCCACAGGGGTCTGGGAGTGCTTGAGCACCTTCTAGCCTGGATTTCAGATCTTACATCACAAAAGGGCCATAGTCCATAGTCTTTGACGACCCTACTCTTTCCAGTGTCAAAAGAGCACCTCAATGTGCTAGACACAGATAGTGACCATGTGATCAAGTCCTGGGATACTAGCTCTTGTCTGCCGCCAACCAGCGGTGACTAACCCACCCGGGGCCTCCACTGTTGCCCTGGGAATGCTATATTGGCCTGATGGGGGAGTGCAGGCAAACTCCCCAGTCCTTTCCTATTCAAGGGATTATTTTTAATATTTTTTTAAAAGATTTTATTTATTTATTTGAGAGAGAGAGAATGAGAGACAGAGAGCATGAGAGGGAGGAGGCTCAGAGGGAGAAGCAGACCCCCCGCCGAGCAGGGAGCCCGATGTGGGACTCGATCCCGGGACTCCAGGATCATGACCTGAGCCGAAGGCAGTCGCCCAACCAACTGAGCCACCCAGGTGCCCCATCAAGGGATTATTTTTAACTAAATAAAAGTTAAAGGTCCTTGCTTGTAAAACATGGACCCCTATGAAGCAAGAGTGAAGACCATCACCCTGTCTTGCCTCCCTGGAGGAAACTGCTGAGAACAGCTCGATACTGCCTTTCAGACACTTGCTGGCCTAATCCGTGCAGATGCATACACACACGGGGGTATGTGCTTCTATTCGCACAAGTAGACCTCCTTAAACTTACTTGTTGCTCTTTCCACCTGCATACACAGGTACCCACCTTGCTCACACTGCAGGGCGCTCCGCTGGTTGGTCAGACGTTTAGATGGGTTCTGATCTTTCGTTTTCTTGGGCAACACAGAGACTAATACCCACATGGTCCACAGATACATGTTTATTCGTGAGATTGTTTCTGTGGGCCAAGGTGGGATTGCACGCGCAGAGGGTAACTACCCTCAGCATTTGACTGGGTATTCCAAACTGTCCTCTGACGTGGTTTCTAATTAGAGTCCAGCCAACAGCAGTTGCAATTTCCTCACCCCGAAACTGCTATCAATACTGGGTTGTTAGCCTTTAAAGCCTTTGCCAAAATGATTTGTGCAAACAAGAGTCGTGATTGGCCCATGAATTCTCCCACAACTCCTTCCCTGCCTCTTTGTGAGGCTGGGGACTTCTGGTTGCTGGCCATCTTATTGCACTCTCTGATCTGGGGGCTCCACACTCCCTACGATATCTGCTCTTACCACAGTGCCCTGACTGCTGAGTCCCTGCGGGGATACCTGCCCCGGTGTGTGGGTCTGAGCCTCACCTCCAGATGTCCCACACTCTGTGCCCCATGTCCCAAAAAGGATCTTTCATCTGCCTGTCTAATCTTGCCTTGCAGATGTTGCCTCTCAGTAAATATTTGTTGAACAGTTTCATGAATTAATGCAAGGATATCATGGCAAGGAAGAGGCTGGGTTTATATTTTTCTACTGTTTTCTGACCAATCCCACATGCTCTGCAATATCATACCATAGGAGAGGCACTGTTCTGCGTCCTTTTTCTCTTACAGAGCAAAATGGACTTTGCATAATGCATCACTATGCATTTAATCAGTCCTCATTTTTTTTTTTTAAAGATTTTATTTATTTATTTGACAGAGAGAGAGATAGCGAGAGCAGGAACACAAGCAGGGGGAGTGGGAGAGCGAGAAGGAGGCTTCCTGCCGAGCAGGGAGCCCAATGTGGGACTCGATCCCAGGACCTTGGGATCATGACCTGAGCCGAAGGCAGACGCTTAACGACTGAGCCACCCAGGCGCCCAAATCAGTCCTCATTTTTAAAAACTCCCTCATGTTAATTTTTTTATTTAGGAAAGAATCCAGACAAACAGTAAGCATCGTTTAAAACGATTGCACACGCTGCACGCAGCTTCCCTTCCTGCGTCGGTGTGAGGATGTGCCGAGGCTGCTCTCCCATGACACCGTCTGTGAGCTTCACACCTTCCTGTCTCTGCAGGATTTCCCAAATTTCAGACAAAGCTGGTAGTGTTTGGGTAAGATATGTTTAATTTTAGGAAAGGGCACGCATACATGAGAAAGGACTGGAATTGTGATACTGTTTGATCCAGCAATTTATCTTAAAACTTAATCAGGCTAATTTGTAAAGAAAAAGGATGCTTGGTAAAAATTGAAGTTCATTAAGTTATGATACAGCCACAGAGTGGAAAACGTGCAGAGATTTAAAATAACACGCGTGCCCTGAATGTGTGTGTATATACAAACACACTGTCGTTATATGTTTTGATCTAAGAAATGTTCACAATATACTGTTAAATGGAAAAAGCAATTTACAAAAACATTATGCCAACTATGACTCATTTATCTAAAATATATATTAACATGTGTCCATACAGATACATAAAGTCTTTGAGAGATAGATACCAAACTGTTAATTATGATTACCTTTTGGCATCTTACCTTTTTAAATCTAAATTTTGTGGCATTTCTATGAAGACAATACATTCACTGTGTAAATAATAAATATGTAAATAAAAAGTGTTTCAAGAAAAGAAAGTTCAGTATCAGCAAACGCTTGACTGCAGGGGCTATAACTGGAGAGCTTATGTTTGTATAGAGACAAATAGAGTCAAGCTGTGCTGCCCATTCCCCAAAGGTGAACAAAAGGAAACCATTACTAAATGAAATTCTTTCCTCAGTCTTGCACAATCTAGTGCAATTATCAAACTGGCACATTATTTTACTCCTTCCCTTTATAATGAGCTTCTGGACAGACACATTACTGTCTGTCTTGTTTCAGTTCTGTGCGCAAACCACCCCTTGCGATTCTGACTCTGACCAATTGCTCACCTCCCTGACAACGCTCTTGTCAGGCTCCACAAGGTCTCCTGGTTGGCATGTCCAAAGCCCTGTCTGCAGCCCTGACCTTGGTGGTCCTCTTGGCCTTGCTGACTGCACTCACCTCTTGTCTCCCCGTCCCTTGGTTTGGCTCCTGTTACAGGTGGAATTGGGTCCCTCCAAAGTTCTAACCCTCGTACCTGTGAATGTGCCCTTATTTGGAAAAAAGATCTTTGCAGATGTAATTGAGTTAAGATGGGGTCATACTGGAGTGATCCGTTGTGACCGATGTCCTTATAAGAAGAGAAGACACAGACAACACACAGAGGAAGAGGCCATGTGACCACAAATGCAGAATTTCCAGGGATGCTGCCCAGATCCAGGGAATGCCAGGAGGCAGCAGAAGCTGGAAGATGCAAGAAAGATCTTCCCTTTGAGGCTTCAGATGGTGCATGGTCCCACCAACACCTTGATTTTGGACTTCTGGTCTCCAGACCGCGAGAGAATGAATTTATATTGTCGTAAGCCACCCAGTTCGTGGTACTCGGTTCTGGGAGTCACGGGAAATGAATACAGCTCCTAAGGCACAGGGACCCTAGGTACAACGGTAGTTCCAGTCCTTCAAGCTTAAGATCCTCTTCTCTTCTGTGCTGAAGCACACAGGAACACAAATAAGTGCATCATTCTCATCGATACGTTCAGAAAATTGACCCTTACTATTTATACACAGTAAACTCTTGTGGGGTCATTTGCACAAAGCCTGGCTTATTTTTCTTGGGTATCACAGCCTTGGGAGGGCAGTGGAGAGAGCTATGTGATCAGGTCTGGAAGGAGAGCAGAAGTCCTTGCAGGAGACCGAGCTGAAGGCTCCATGGGGAAAATGGACCCTGTCTGAGGTCAGGCTACCATTCTCTGTTCAGGGGGGCTGGGGCCCAGGGGACTAGAAATCCATCAGGTGAGGCCCAGAAACAAATTAGTATCAACAAGAGCAACGATACACATTTTAATTCTGCCTGCATGCTTGTCTCCCAAAGAAGATGGTCCCTTCCTGGGGGCTGACACTGGCCCCAAGCATCTGTGTGTCCCCAGACCCTTCTCCAGGGACCATGGAAACAGCAGAGTGGTTGGCGAGGACCCGATGGACATGCTGGTGGATCACACAGGGCTTCAGTTCTGCTTCAAGATGTCGCATTGATGAATGCCTCCTTGCAATGGGACTGCATTTAGAAAATGATTTTAAGAAGTTGTAAAGTCAGACTGTTCCTTATAAAAAATGTGAACAATGGAGGAAAACAGAAAGATCCCAAAGCAGCCACCCAGAGGAATATCCTCCCGGTGGCTATCGGCCTCTCTGACCTTCGGCCGGCTCTTCCCAGCGCTCCCCACCTGCAGCTGACGTGCTGTTTTCTTTCTTCTCCTAACAGAAAATAAGACAATGAGAGCAGGAACTTGCTTTTGTTTTCTTTTGTAATTTTTTTTTTTTTTTTTTTTACAGCTAAAACTTACAAAAATGCTCAGATCAGTGGTTCTCAAAGTGTGATCTGGGGTCTCCTGGGATTTCCAGGACCCTTCCAGGGTCTGTGAGGTTAACACTATTTCCTTAACAGTGGGTCAAATCTCATTTCAGGACAACTAAGACGTTGTTTGCCTTTTTCACGTTCATTCTGTCATGAATATATGGTGGAATTTTCCAACGACCTCGCAGAGGGTGATATCACAACCAATTGAATACAGAAGCAAATATGGGAATCCAGCTGTCTTCCATTAAGCTGGACTTACAGAGATTTGCAAAAATGTAAAACAATATCACTCTCTATATGTATTCTCTGTATTAGCATGTTGTGGATTTTTTATTTATTCGAGAAAGGAATTAATGAATAAATATTTCTAAAGTGATCAATTTTAGTTTTGATATGGTAAATATCAGTAGATAGAACCAATATAAACAAAGGCTCTTTGTGGTTCTGAATAATTTGGGGGGAGTATAAAGGGATCTGGAGATCAAAAAGATTGAAAACTGCTGGCCGAGACCACAGCTGGTGCTCAGAAATATTTGTTAAAGAAAGGAATGAATGACTCAGTTGGAAGGTCCTATTTTGATGTCACTTGCAGTTTCCCTTATGTGTTTTTAAAACTTTTATAATTCTGTGTTTTGCTTTTTAAGTTTGACGTGCAAACTAAAACCCATTCCTGTTATTAAAAATTCTGTGTCATTTTGAGTGGCTGTACAATAGCCCATACAGTGATTCGCAATCACAGGAAGCACCAGAACTACCGACAGAGTTTTAAAGGTCATATAGACATTCCAGGGTAGGATTTCATTATTTTTAGGCTCTTGATGGGCATTGCTAAACTGCTTCTCCAAAGCTGCACCAATTCACATGCTTGTCAACGGTGTCTAAGAGTGCCAGACTCCTCTCTGTCAGCTGCACCTTCAGGGAAAAACCGTCCACCACTTACATGGTGACTTAGACAGGGCTCCTCCCCGATGGACACCATGTGGCCGAATCTCCTCTCTTTGAACCTTCTGGTCGTGCAGTTTAAGGAGGCCCCCTTGGAGGGCCCAGCTTCACCTCCAGTGGCTTCCTTTCTGCCTCTAAAACCGGGCCACCCCTGTAATTGTCCCAGGAGCTCCAGTTACCAAGCTCTGCTGTCAAGATTTCTTGCCCTTTGGTTTTGATCTGAAGATTTGCAGTTGCGCACCCACTAGGGGCCACGCTGTGCCTTGCTCTTCTACCCCGAAGGACGTGCACCATCAGCCCAGTGTCTGCTATGGGGTAGCTGCCAAAGCCCCGGACTGGGTCACCAACAGTGCCCCATCAGCCCATTTCTACTCAACGGTCTTCCCAGAGCCCCGGTCAGGCACCTAGCGTCCCAAGACATACGTGGAGCCTCTAGCCACCTTGGAACCCACACTTGGAGCGTGTGCTTGAAGTGAAAGAGCAAGAGGAAACAGTCCCCAGCCAGGAACCTTGAGGAGAAACACCGGAGCTCACCAGGGAGACAGAGGTAGAACAAACTAGATCAGTGGGATGCCATTTTCACCTGGCAGCTAAGCAAAGATAAAACAAATGACAGGATCGGATGCTCACAAAGGTGAGGAGGGCCGGGCACTGGCAGAAGCAGCTGCTGAGGATGCAGGATGCTCACTCCTCTGGAAGGCAGGCGGGAGGGCCTTGCGGGAGGCCTTCTGCACACCCCGGACACAGCGCGTCTCTTGGTATCTGTTATCCTCTGGAAATGCTAAGTGACACAGTTCAAAGCTCCGTGTGTGAAGATGCTCCTCCGAGTGTTATTCCTAATAGAAAAGATTAAAAGTACCCCCAAAGGGCACAGTGAGGTGGATTCTGGGGCATCAGTAAGATAGACTGTTGTGTTGGTATTCAAGTTATTCTTCTGGATAATTTATAATAGCTTGAGAAAACTCTCAGAATATATATTTCAAAATCTGATTTCAAACCTGTGTATGTTGTTTTACAAGTTATGCAAAAAATAGATATAGATATAGCAAGATGATGAATAGATAAATAGAAACAAGTCTGGAAAAGAGACTTCAAAACATTAAAAGTGCAAAGTTATGCCTGGTTTTAGGATATATGCATACATATATTTTTTCCAGTAAGTATCATATTTCTACAATAAATATTTACTTTCCAGAAATAAGCACAACTTAAAAACAGACTGTGGTCCAGGTTTTAGGAAGAGATTCCTGTGGCAAGTGTCACCTAAACTGGGCACCAGTATTTAACCCGAGAGATAGACAAGTCGGAGTTAGCAGGTCGCGGGAGAGTAGGGGAGGGTGCAGAGGCTTGGGCCTGAGAGTGCACAAAGGCATCTAGGGGCCCTGTGGGGATTGGTATGTCTGCCCCACACAGAAGGGGCAAGGGCGGGCCCGGGAGAACGGAGCTGAAGTCATCAAACTACAGCCTGGGGGCCAAATCCAGTCAGCCACCTGTCTCTGTAAATAAAGTTTTATTGAACACAGCCATGCCCATTTGTTTACATATGGCTGCTTTCACGCCACGATGGCAGAGTTGAGTTTTAGTGGCAGAAACAATATGGCCCGCAAAGCTCCAGGTATTTACAGTCGCCCTTTATAGAAGAAGTTTGCTGACCCCAGCATAGGGAGTCTCCATCACAGGAGACCCGTGGGTTGTTCTGGAGAGCTGGAATGTTATCCTGAAGGCGGTAGGGAGCTACTGATGTTTTAGGGAGAATGACAAGAGCAGATTTGCACTTTGGGAAACTTTCTCTGGATACTGTGGGAAGCATAGATTAGAGGGGGTGGGATCAGGCCTGGGATAAATCAAAAGCTAGTCATAAATATAGCAAAATACGTGAGACACAGACGGCAGGGGCCTAGGTCAGAAGAGCAGTGGGGACGGAGAAAAGTAGGTAGATGGGGGAGGTGTAGTATTCAGAAGTGACCATACGTGGCCATGACTGGGTGTTTGGGGTGAGGTGGGAGTGGAATCGGCGGTGACCATTAGAGTCCTGGCTCAGAGAACAGCCCGTGGACAGAGGGGAGCAGGTGGTCTTGATTGAGGGCGCTGATGGAGGTGATGGCTCTGTTTGGTCCTGTCAAGTCTGAGGTTCCTGGTCAAGGGGAGGTATCCAGAGGCAAATGGGCATGGAGATTTAGGAAGGATCTAGTTTAGAATCCACCAGCCTGCAGGTGTGAGTGGTGCCTGCAAGTGATGGAGATTGCCTGGGGTGTGTGTGTGTGGGGGGGGAAA